>NC_069501.1:958461244-958636244 GCF_027579735.1 Bombina bombina | reverse complement strand
TTTGCTTAATTCTCTTAGTATTCTTTGTTAAAGAGTGATCCTAGGTGAGTTCAGGAGCGTGCACATGTATTTAGCCATCTGGTAACAGTGTTTGTAACAATGTTTATAAGTATGGTTGGTATACATAGTTGCAAACTCTGCTGCCATAGAGTGGCTGTAGCATTCTGTGGCAGCAGTTTTTGTATATATTCCTGCATGTCGTTTTCTCTTAGTGTCAACACCAACATAGTTAAAATCAAACTTTTGATTCTCTACAAATACATTCATTATTTATATAAGATTATTTTGCTGTAACAATTGTGTTTATCCCAGTCTTGCTAGAGAGGTCTAGGAAGCTACAACCTGCTGCTTATTGCCTGAACATGCTACATAGCTTATTTGTCTTGATTGTCTGCAATAGCAGTGACATGTAAATGAGCTTGTGCACGTCTCTGAGCAATCACAGCATATTATGTCAGTCGTGTAATTTGTAGCATACTTAAGTACAGAATCTAAGTTTGCGTCTCTATTGGACAATACCAATTTTAACATAAAGCAAGATATTTTACAGGTAAGCAAACTAAATAATAACTGTAGTTTTATTTTTCTTAATACATTTGTCGGGAGTTGAATTTTAAGGTTAATGTCCATTTAACCAGAGTTATCTTAAAGGGATAGTGAACACTTTGATTTTAATAATTTAATATAAAATGCTTAATTACATATAGTAAAGCAACTTTGCAATATAATTTCATTATCTATTTTGTCCTAATATCAATTTGTTATTTTATCACAGTGACTGACTCCTCCAAATAAGGAAAGGGGTGGGTGGAATTTGGCCATTGAAAATGAATGGCAGCAAACAAGGTGTTAATCTGTTCTAAGAAAAATTTGATCCTCCTGCTATGTTAATCATTTGGAAGATTGCAGAAAAATCGTGTAACTGCAAGTTATTTACAGTCCCTTTAACTTTTTATTTGTGGAAAAAAATTGTTAAATATTGAATTGCTATACTTTCGTATGCACAAAAAATTCTGATTCATGTTAATATGTAATTCCCTTTTCTTTCATATAGGTGGTGAGCGCCCACAATTCATTACTACTGGGAATTACTATTCCTTACCACTAGGAGGAGACAAAGACTCCCAAAACCCAAGAACTCTATAAAACCTCTTCTACCTCACCAGTGCTTCTTTACTTTGCCTCTGATGGATATGGTCAAAGAATAAAAATGTGCATTTGATTCTTCAGAGAGAGGGGTTCTCAGAGCAAGTTGAGGTCTGTTTCCCCTAAGAGCACAGTGTTTCTAAAAGGGATGTATTTGGAGTATTGGAAGTAACACATATTTCACTGGTGGGGATTTAGTCACAAGCCTTGACATGGGGATCAAAGGGACTTTGCCTCTATCGTGTAATGTGACGCATGCTAGGTTTTTCTGTACATCGGGTCTGCATGCGTCGGTGTACATTGGCGTGATAGTGTGCTTAATTTTTGGTGCCCTTTTCTTTTATATGTCATGTAGAGGGGTAATTGTTTCCCTTATTTCAAAATCTTTTTTATGGGGATATTATCATTTAATTTTATTTTTTCTGAATTTAACTTTATTTTTTCTGCAGTTATGGAGCCTTGTAATTCTGTCCCTAAATCTACATTTGAAGCTGGGTCATTTGAACATTTTCATTATTATTATTATTATCAGGTATTTGTAGACCGCCAACAGAATCCGCAGCTCTGTAAACATAGTCGGTGTACAGGATAGCTTTTATAGGGGTCAAGTGGGTAGAGAGCCCTGCCGAGAGTTTCACTGTTGTAATCGGCTCTTATGAAGCATTCTGTAAACAGCTGGGCCCATAGGCTTACATTCTAAGGGGTTCAAGGGGAAAGCAATGGAGTTAGGAAAGATTAGTGTTGGTTGTATGCATCCCTGAACAGTAGAGTTTTTAGGGAGTGCTTGAAGCTGTTAAAACTAGGGGAGAGTCTTATAGAGTGAGGCAGGGAATTCCACAAGATGAGGGCCAGTCTGGAGAAGTCCTGTAAACGGGAATGTGAGGAAGTAACAATAGAGGAGGAGAGGAGGAGATCCTGAGCTGATCGAAGGGGACGGAAGGGAGAGTATCTAGAGACAAGTTCTGAGATGTAGGGGGGAGCGGTGCAGTTGAGAGCTTTATATGTCAGAGTGAGGATTTTATGTTTAATCCTAGAGGCAAGAGGAAGCCAGTGAAGGGATTGGCAGAGAGGTGCAGCAGATGAAGAGCGACGAGTAAGGAAGATGAGCCTGGCAGAGGCATTCATAATGGATTGTAAAGGAGCTATGTGGCAGCTAGGTAGACCAGAGAGGACAGAGTTGCAGTAGTCGAGGCAGGAAAGGAAGAGAGAGTGGATTAAAATCTTGGTTGTATCTTGTGTAAGGAAATGTCTAATTTAAGTGATTTTTTAAGGTGGAAGCGGCAGGCTTTAGCCAAGGACTGAATATGAGGAGTGAAGGAAAGATCTGAGTCAAGTGTGACCCCAAGACATCGGGCGTGCAGGGTAGGGGTAATGATGGAATTATCAACAGTTATAGAAATTTTGGGGGTGGAGACATTGGAAGAAGGGGGAAAAATAAGGAGTTCAGTTTTGGAGAGATTTAGCTTAAGGTAGTGAAAGGACATCCAAGATGAGATATGAGAAAGACAGTTAGTGACACGGGTTAGTAAGGAAGGAGGTAGGTCTGGTGCAGAGAGGTAGATTTGGGTGTCATTGGCATACAAATGGTATTGAAACCCATGGGACTTTATTAAGGAACCTAGTGATGACATGTAGATTGGAAAGAGAAGGGGACCAAGGAGAGAGCCTTGAGGTACCCCAACAGAAAGTGGTAACGGGGCAGAGGATGCTCCGGAGAAGGCTACACTAAATGTACGGTTAGTCAGATAGGAAGAGAACCATGAGAGAGCTGTGTCACAGATGCCAAAGTATTGGAGGGTTTGGAGCAGAAGAGGGTGGTCAACAGTGTCAAAGGCTGCAGACAGGTCAAGGAGGATAAGCAGAGAGAAGTGGCCTTTGGATTTTGTGGTAAGTAGGTCACTGGTAACCTTAACAATTGCTGTCTCTGTAGAGTGATGGGAACAAAATCCAGATTGCAGTGGGTCAAGAAGAGAGTTAAGTGTAAAGAAATGGGATAGACGTGCGTAAACTAGCTTTTCGAGGAGCTTTGAGGCAAGAGGGAGTAGGGAAATAGGGCAGTAGTTGGATGGGGAGGTTGGATCAAGGTAAGGTTTTTTGAGTATAGGTGTGACCAGTGCATGTTTTAGAGATGAGGGAAATATACCAGTGCTAAGGGAGAGGTTGAAAATGTGTGTGAGTATGGGGTTGAGGGTAGAAGAGAGGGAGAGGAGTAGCTGTGAGGTGATGGGGTCAAGGGGACAAGTAGTGAGGTGGGAGGACAGTATAAGGGCAGAAACTTCATCCTTGTTAACAGGGGCAAAAGAGCTGCATTTTTGGATATTTGGGTTTTAGGTGATTGTGAGCTTTTGAGGGGGTGGGAGATTGGAAGTATGTTGAGAGCTGATTTCACTTCTGATGGAATCAATTTTGTTGTTGAAGTAGATGGCAAAATCTTGAGCTGAGAGAGAGGTTGTGTTAGGAGGTGGGGGTGGGCGGAGAAGAGTGTTGAATGTGGAGAACAGATGTTTAGGGTTAGAGGAAAGATGTTGCTTATAAAGATTAATGGCAGAATAATAGGAGTTCAGGATGAACTTGTAGTGAAGAAAGTCAGCTGAACTCCGAGATTTCCTCCAGTGTTGCTCAGCAGTACGGGAGCATCTGCATAGGTATCATGTCAGAGGAGTATGCCAGGGCTGAGGATGAGAGTGTGGTTTCTGAGCTAAGGTTGGAGGGGCCAGAGTATCAATGTACTGGCAGATAGATTGGTCAGGGCAGGAAAAGGAGGTGATGGATGAGAGGAGAGGTATGAGAGAGCTAGCGAGCTTATGCAGATCTAATGACTTAGTGCTTCTGTGAAGTTTGGTGTGAGGGATAGAGGGAGGGGGAGTTGTAGGTAGGGAAGTGATGTTGCAGGTTAGGAGATGATGGTCAGAGAGAGGAAAAGGGGAATTTGTTAAATTTGAAAGAGTTCATCAAATGGTGAAAATCAGATCAAGGGAATGACCATCTTTGTGAGTGGGAGAGTCAGTCCATTGTGACAGGCCGAAAGAGGAAGTCAGTTGAAGAAGTGTTAAATGTTTATATTGTTATATGCCAAGGTATTTCCTTCAGCAAGCTGATAAATATAGTAATGATTTAGTACATTCTGTTTTTGCTTCTAAGGGTGTTATTGCTCCTTCTGCTTTTTCCTTACAGGGGGAATATACTACGTTTTCTGCTGAAAATAAAACTTTCATCTTAACAACAATCCTGAAATTTTGATGGCCATGCCTCTATTAACTAAGTGTTAAAGGTCAATTCAGAATTTACCTTCTACTAGTTTTTAGCCTTCTAAGCTTAATGTTTCTAGTTTTGAGGCTGCTGTGAGGGGATGGTTTTCTATATTGATTGAGTCTCTCTCTGATATTTTTATTGACATCCTTTTATGTTAAGCATATGCATTCTCTTTTTAATGTATTTTTTTTGCTTCCTTCCTTACTTTAGGAGCTAATGATCCTAAAGTAGATTGGGAAATAATAGTTATGTGTTTAGATACTGTTTTAAAACCTTTGGTTAAATCCCTTGGTGTAATTATTGTCCCTGTTGCTGTTTCTGTGAATATATCCAGAAATTGGACTGAGCTAGGTTTACGTGTTATTCTTTATTTCAATGTTTAAGAATTTGTATCCTTTTCAGGCTTTCCTTATTCAGTTTTAGGATGCACTTCCCAAAGTGGTTGAGGCCATTATTACTCTGTCTAAGGGCTAGATTACAAGTGGAGCATTTGATTGTTGCACACGATAATTAATCAGCCATTACAAGTGGCTGGTTATTGCTACATACAAGTGGCTGATATAGCTCATATTAGATCTCTGGTTAATTTTATAAATGTTAAATTTTACAAAGTACAGTATCCAAGATGACAAGAATTATTGCACAGGTTACAAGTTATCTACTGTGTTATTAACATTTATAATTCTTTCCTTTAATAACGTCCATAAACAGGTTAACTGCCTGTTGAACATAGTCCAGTGTAGATGCCGTCCTTGCTCTTTTGTTTCTTTTAAAAGGAGGTCCGTGGCCGTGCCATTATAATGTTCCTTCTTCCATCTCTTCTTGACCTCTCTACCTTCCCTTTCCTTTCTTTCCTCTTACCCTTCCCCTCTCTACTCCCCCTTATTTTCCACCTTAAAATATAAAATATCTTTATGGCATTGAACAATCATTAATGCTTTTTATACAATAGATTAACTCTTTACTATTCAACCAGAATCATGTTTAATTAATTCTAGATTAGCATGACATCTCTCTACTGTATGTTAACCAGACCAAAGTGGGAAAAAAGTAAGAAATATATATCATAGAACAATACCCCCATTCCAGATCCCTTGACATCTCATAAAACCTGTATGTACTCTTTTAGCCAGATAGTATACCTTACCCCTGAAATATATTCTTTAACATATCTTTGAACACTGATTCTACTCAAGAATATTAATAAAGAACATGGAACTAAAGAGCTTAGGAGGGTCTGGTGCCTTCACTTTCTGATCCATTCAAGAATCTTACTCTCAGACCCAAAACAGGAGGGAGGCCATTTTTAAGTGGCTCTATAAATTGTCGCTGTGTTGACAATGGCCATGAACAAATGTACGTTTTCCACTTGTTGAAAATTTTTCCATATTGTTTTTCAGCTCTTATTTTCAGATCTTTCCGTTCAATTATCATCTGTAGTTTGATAGTATTAATAAGTTCACTTAAACTTGGGGCCTCTTTCTGTTTCCATTTTTTAAATATTATATTATGAGCTGCCAGAATAACCATATTTGTTAAATATCTATCTCCAGGATTCTCTCCAAGTTGCAAAGAAATATTTGTATGGGTTCTAAGACAGTTTTGACATAGATATATTTATTTAGCCAAAATTGTATCTTCAGCCAGTATTGTCTCACTTTGGGGCAATCCCATAAACAATGTAACAAGTTTGCTTTAGATTCTCTGCATTTGAAGCATGTGCTCTGCTGGGCCTGGGCCCAGCTACTGATTTTGTCTGGTGTTAAATAGTAGTTATTTATTAACTTAAGCTGTGATTCTCTCCCGTTAATCTGATCTGTTGCTTTATCAACCAGTTTTATACTCTCAATGATCTCCTCACTTGGCAATGTGATGAAGTATTTCACAAATTTCTCTCTAGCCTTATTAATATGGATTTGTCCCTTAATTTTCATAATGTTTTGATACCAGATTGAGATTGATCAAATCCCTTCCTTGTATATTTTCTTAATCTATCTGTTGTTGTCCCCAATCAGTACCAAATGTGCTTATTTGTGTTTCTATATAATGACGCACTTGCAAATATGCATAGAAGTTTTTAGCAGGGAGTTTAAATTCTCCTGCTAGGTTTTCGAAAGTTTGGGTCTTCCCTGTTCCCCCATTCGCAGTTGTGTGAATTCTCTGAGACCTTTTCGTGCCATTCACTGAATACTTTATTGTGTACCCCAGGTAGGAAATCCACACATCCAATAATGGGGAGGTACCTGGATACCTGGAATTCCTGTCCCATTACTCTACAATACTTTTGCCATGCAAACACTATCACCTAGATTTAGAGTTTTGCGTTAGAAGGGGTGCGTTAGCTACGCATGGTTTTTTCCCCCCGCACCTTTTAAATAACGCTGGTATTGAGAGTTCTCTGAAGGGCTGCGTTAGGCTCCAAAAATGGAGCGTACAGGCATATTTACCGCCACTTCAACTACCGCCACTTCAACTCTCAATACCAGCGTTGCTTACGGACGCGGCCAACTTAAAAAAAACGTGCTCGTGCACGATTCCCCCATAGGAAACAATGGGGCAGTTTGAGCTGAAAAAAAACCTAACACCTGCAAAAAAGCAGCGTTCAGCTCCTAACGCAGCCCCATTGTTTCCTATGGGGAAACACTTCCTAAGTATGCACCCTAACATGAACCCCGAGTCTAAACACCCCTAGAAAAACAAAAAAAGGTGAGGCTGGGCAAGCAGAATTTTTTTTAAAACTTAACGTTTATTGCCAAAAAGGAAAGTTAATAAAAATGCAATGGTAGCATACAGTATGGGTCAGAATGAGCCTGAGCAGCAGCAATTAATTGTTGGCGTTGAGATATCCGTTGAATATTTGTTCAGTATTTTGAAATAGCTCTTATACTTGACAAACATATATTTAGGCTTTACATAAGCATATAATATAGTTTATTTTGACTTTAGGGGTATTGCTATATAAGGTAGTAGGTTTTGATTACATTAGGGCTATAACTATAGCCTATGTTTTGTTTCCCCTAAGATAGTCAGTATTTGCTTAAGTAAGTGTGAATTTAATAGACTATTTATTTTTAGCCTCATTTGTTTACCCATGTATATCTATTTTGATATATTAGAGTTGTAGTAACAACCTAGGATCAGTATTATTTACTTTGCATCCACACAGTGGGGAACATAATATTATGTATTATGAATAGTTATTTACACTGTTACATAGTATTACAGGATGTTTAATAGGCTATAATAATTTGTCTATAATATATGTCTTGTTATTGATGCAATTTCGATTTCTTCACTTTCTTTCTTTCATGGTGAGGTAGGGGTTAACTTACTGATTGCTGCATATGATGTCAGAGTGATTTTGTAATTTAAGGGGCCTGTGAGCTTTGAGTAGCACAGTCTATGAGTAAGGCAGGAGCCGAAACATGTAAGATTGCTGCTGCTCAGGCTCATTCTGACCCATACTGTATGCTACCATTGCATTTTTATTAACTTTCCTTTTTGGCAATAAACGTTAAGTTTTAAAAAAAATTCTGCTTGCCCAGCCTCGCCTTTTTTTGTTTTTCCATTGATGCCAAATTGCAGACTAGCGGGTCTGCTGGCGGTTTGCGGGCTACGCTATAGCGATGCACTACTTTGACACAGCCACAGTGCCTTATTGTGACGTATCCGAATGAGGATCCATGTGGGAGGAGACAGACCGTAACCGGAAATCTGCTTGAAACTCCATACGCCGGAGAGCACCGGGACTGGAGTACGGGCTAAACGAGCTGAAGAGCCATTTTCGAACATTAAGGTACTGTCCACATGTGTAACTTGTGAACTAAGAACAACAACTAGTTACGATCTGCTGTTTGAGCGCTGCTATGGGCTTTTTCTCTGTTTGGTTAAGTGAACTGATTGCATACCCTTAGCGTTTACAGCAGCACTGTGGCTTAAGTGTGTCTATATTGAAGTAGTTGTATACATAGCAGATTGACTTAACGTTCTTTCTTAACATTGATGTGGGATTCTTTGTATGTCATATCTTTGCCATAATATATGAGAAGGTTTTTTGCAGTATGGATAATATGCAGCAACCAGCTAGTTATTTTTCACTACGTGCAGTACAGGATTATGATGCGCACAGACCCTCAATTGAGGACTTATTCTCAACTAACTTACGAATGCAGAATGTGGGAGATATCTTTCAGATAATGGAGAATAAATTAATAAAGGAATACAGATTATGGTGGGATATTAAGCTCTTAGAGAAATACATATCTCTTAATATGATACCAAGAGGTCTGAGGCTAAAAAAACATCCCACCTTCCAAGTTAATATTGCTGATAATGATTTCATGGATACTTGGAATGGTATTTTGTCTGACTGCTCCCTAAAATTAATGCGCATCATTATCATGTACAAGGAAAAACAGCATGCACAATTGAAAGATGAAATTGTAGAATTACAGAAGGAACTGAATAAATTTATAGGACATAAGGACTATGTACAGCTAGATGCTATTCTGGATAAATCTATTTCAACAATTAAAATGGAAGTGGATATTAACAAACAGGGAAAGTTTGAAAGAGACTCACTGGATTACAAATTAAACATTGTGTATAACTGGAAGCAGATTAAACCTAACAGGAGATCATCCAGATCAAGATCAAGGAATAGAAGGAATAGAAGGAGAGTGACTTTTTCAGACACAGAGGGTGAATCGGGAGAAGAGAGAGACATTAACACCAATGTTTATTCTACCATACCCCCTGAGACACAGAGCTCAAATATGGCTATATATGAGGGTTCTAATACAGCTACACATGAGACCAGGACATATACTGCTGCTAGTGTGTCTAATGATAGTAACACATTTGGTCTTGCCCAGAGTAATCAGCATATAATGGGAGCGGTAGGTGGCATATTGAGATCTACGGATCTCCCTACGGCTCAAACAGCAAAAGCCAATGTAAATAAATATCAGTTAGCTCCCTCCCATATTTCAAATAGAAATAAAGCCTCAAAAGAGATGCAGGTTTTTCAAGGGGGCCAGCAAAATCCAAGAGGAGGAGGCGGCCACACAAGAGGGGGGGCAGACGCAGGAGCAAACAGATATGCGCTGAGACCACAGATACAACAGAAAAACAAATACAAGATTTAACTATTTTGAACCTTTCTGATACCAGGCTTGATGCAGATGAAGAAAGAGTATTAAAATATGGTCTTGGGTTTGTTCCATCCACAGATTTCAACCTTTTTGATACAATCTTGGATTTAAATAAGTTTATAAGAAATCTTACTTTGAAAAAATGTTTCAAACAAGATGATAGAAGTTTGGAAACTGTGGATCAGGAGCAACTAGATTTACAAACTGATAGAGTGGATGTTTATTTCAATGAAGCTACTGATTATTTGTCACTCTTGAGCTTGGAAATGGAGTCTTGTAAAGAGGAACAGGTTAATATTAAATTCAAACCAAAATCTGAATTTTATCCCACTAGGAAAAGAGGTATTTATTTAGAATCTTTTCATAGAAGGGTTGAGTCAGAACTTGTTAAACTACAAGACTCACTTTCCAGTAGAGAGAATAAACATTATAATCTCACTAGGTTGGAGCAAGAAGCCATTCAGAGGTTAAAATCTAAACAGGACATAGTCATTCGCAAAAGCGATAAGGGTGGAAACATTGTCATCCTTAACAAATTAGATTATGTTCAGGAAGCTGTTAGAAAATTAGATGACCCTGATGTGTACACCAAATTGAGCTTTGATCCTACTTTATCTTTCAAACAGAGCCTAGAACAAATACTTGATGATGGTTGTGATTTGGGCATCATTGATGAGGACACTAGGGCATATCTTAGTGTTAAGTATCCTAGGATTCCAATTTTCCACCACCTCCCCAAGACACATAAATCCCTTGAAAATGTACAGGGGCGCCCAATTGTGTCTGGTATTGGGTCACTATTGGAACCTGTAGGGAGGTGGATGGAAAATATACTTCAGCCCCTAGTGAGAATGCTGCCCTCCTTCTTACAAGACACTAAACATCTTTTAGTCATGCTTGAAAAAATTGATTGGGATCCAGGTTATTCCTGGATGACGATCGACGTTACAAGTCTCTATTCCAGTATTCCCTTAGACAAAGGTATGATGGCTATTTCTTTTTTTCTGGATAATTATACTGGATATGTTGACACACATAAAAGCTTTATCCTCAGAGTCTTGTATTTCTTACTTACACACAATTACTTCTCCTTTGACGGCAATTTTTATCTCCAAAAGAGAGGAACCGCTATGGGGGCAACTTTTGTCCCGGCGTTTGCCAATTTATACATGGGATGGTGGGAACTATCCCATGTGTATGGAGAGAATTGCCGTCATGGGGGAAGGATTGTGATGTATAAGAGATACATAGACGATCTTCTCATTATTTGGGAAGGGACGGAACAGGAAGGTCAGAATTTTGTAGATGATATAAATGCGAATGATGTGGGTTTGAAATTTACTAGTACTAATGAGAAGCACAGTATTGAATTTTTGGATTTAATTTTACAAAACACAGACAATAAAGTAATAACCAAACTACATCGCAAATCTATATCAGGAAACAGCATTTTGCATGCAAAAAGCATGCATCCTAGACACACAAGATTCGGTATTTTGAAGGGTGAATTTATTCGCCTAAGACGAAATTGTTCCACATTAGATGAGTATCAAAAATCAGCTGTAGAATTTATAGATAGATTCTCGAAGAGAGGCTTTCCATATTATTTGATAACCAAAGCTTACAATATGGTGGCTAATATGGATAGGCAATCTATGCTATACACTGGTAAGAGTAGAAAGAAAAAACAAGGAATACAAAAACATCCTGTTTTTGTGACGAATTATAGCAATCAATTTGAACAGATTGCAAAAATTATAAATGATTGTTTGCCGATTTTAAAAGGTGATGTGGATCTCTATGAGACAGTCAAGACAGGATGTAAATGTGTATCTAGGAAGAATGTGACCATAGGTAACATGCTGGCCCCGAGTGAGGTTAAAACATCCATTGATAGAAGTCAGAGTTGGCTTGAATGCAAAGGGCATTATAAATGTGGTGCTACCAGATGTAAGGCATGTTCATTTACATTATCTGGAAAAACTTTTCAGTCTGTTAATACACAGAAAGTTTTCATGATGGATGCATGTACTAACTGTCGAAGCACCTATGTTGTGTATTTGGTGACATGCCAACCTTGTGAGAAACAATATGTGGGTCTAACGACCAGGGAAGTGAGAGAAAGGATTAAAGAACACATTAATGATGTAAAATCAGAGGAACCAGACTCACAAGTAGCTAGGCATTACAAATTTTGTCATAATGGTAATGTCGATTCACTTAAATGGCAGGTTATTGAGTGGGTAAGAACCCCAAAAAGAGGGGGTGATAAGGACATGATGCTTCACACACGCGAAGCATTTTGGATCTTCAAACTCAAGACCCGTATGCCACAGGGACTTAACATTCATAATGATTTAATTAATTGTTGGCGTTGAGATATCCGTTGAATATTTGTTCAGTATTTTGAAATAGCTCTTATACTTGACAAACATATATTTAGGCTTTACATAAGCATATAATATAGTTTATTTTGACTTTAGGGGTATTGCTATATAAGGTAGTAGGTTTTGATTACATTAGGGCTATAACTATAGCCTATGTTTTGTTTCCCCTAAGATAGTCAGTATTTGCTTAAGTAAGTGTGAATTTAATAGACTATTTATTTTTAGCCTCATTTGTTTACCCATGTATATCTATTTTGATATATTAGAGTTGTAGTAACAACCTAAGATCAGTATTATTTACTTTGCATCCACACAGTGGGGAACATAATATTATGTATTATGAATAGTTATTTACACTGTTACATAGTATTACAGGATGTTTAATAGGCTATAATAATTTGTCTATAATATATGTCTTGTTATTGATGCAATTTCGATTTCTTCACTTTCTTTCTTTCATGGTGAGGTAGGGGTTAACTTACTGATTGCTGCATATGATGTCAGAGTGATTTTGTAATTTAAGGGGCCTGTGAGCTTTGAGTAGCACAGTCTATGAGTAAGGCAGGAGCCGAAACATGTAAGATTGCTGCTGCTCAGGCTCATTCTGACCCATACTGTATGCTACCATTGCATTTTTATTAACTTTCCTTTTTGGCAATAAACGTTAAGTTTTAAAAAAAATTCTGCTTGCCCAGCCTCGCCTTTTTTTGTTTTTCCATTGATGCCAAATTGCAGACTAGCGGGTCTGCTGGCGGTTTGCGGGCTACGCTATAGCGATGCACTACTTTGACACAGCCACAGTGCCTTATTGTGACGATCCGAATGAGGATCCATGTGGGAGGAGACAGACCGTAACCGGAAATCTGCTTGAAACTCCATACGCCGGAGAGCACCGGGACTGGAGTACGGGCTAAACGAGCTGAAGAGCCATTTTCGAACATTAAGGTACTGTCCACATGTGTAACTTGTGAACTAAGAACAACAACTAGTTACGATCTGCTGTTTGAGCGCTGCTATGGGCTTTTTCTCTGTTTGGTTATCTAAACACCCCTAACCTTACACTTATTAACCCCTAATCTGCTGCCCCTGCTATCGCTGACCCCTTCATTACACTTTTAACCCCTAATCTGCCGCTCCGGACACCGCCACAACCTACGTTATAGCTATGTACTCCTAATCTGCTGCCCCTAACATCGCCGACCCCTATATTATATTTATTAACCCCTAATCTGCCGCCCCAAATGTCGCCGCTACCTTACCTACACTTATTAACCCCTAATCTGCCGACCGGACCTTGCCGCTGCTCTAATAAATGTAATAAAGTTAAATATAATTTAAATCTAACGAAATAAAATAAATCTTATTAAATAAATTAATCCTATTTAAAGCTAAATACTTACCTGTAAAATAAAAACCTAATATAGCTACAATATAACTAATAATTATATTGTAGCTATTTTAGGATTTATATTTATTTTACAGGCAACTTTGTATTTATTTTAACTAGGTACAATAGCTATTAAATAGTTAAGAACCATTTAATAGCTACCTAGTTAAAATAATTACAAAATTACCTGTAAAATAAATCCTAACCTAAGTTACAATTAAACCTAACACTACACTATCAATAAATTAATTAAATAAACTACCTACAATTATCTACAATTAAATCAACTAAACTAAAAAAAAAAACAAACACTAAATTACAAAAAATAAAAAAAATTACAGTAATTTTAAACTAATTACACCTACTCTAAGCCCCCTAAAAAATAACAAAGCCCCCCAAAATAAAAAAATGCCCTACCCTATTCTAAAATAATAAGTTTACAGCTCTTTTACCTTACGAGCCCTTAAAAGGGCCTTTTGCGGGGCATGCCCCAAAGAATTCAGCTCTTTTGTCTGTAAAAAAACATACAACCCCCCCAACATTACAACCCACATACCCCTAATCTAACCCAAACCCCCCTTAAAAAACCTAACACTAAGCCCCTGAAGATCTCTCTACCTTATCTTCACCATGCCGGGTATCACCGATCCGTCCAGAAGAGGCTCCAAAGTCTTCATCCTATACGGCAAGAAGAGGTCTAGAAGAGGCTCCGAAGTCTTCATCCTATCTGGCAAGAAGAGGACATCTGGACCGGTAGACATGTTCATCCAGGCGGCGTCTTCTATCTTCATCCTTCCGGCGCGGAGCGGAACCATCTTGAAGCAGCCGACGCGGATCCATCCTCTTCTTCCGGCGACTCCCGACAAATGAAGGTTCCTTTAAGGGACATCATCCAAGATGGCGTCCCTCGAATTCCGATTGGAATTAAGGTAGGAAAAATCTGCTTGGCTGATTGAATCAGCCAATCAGATTCAAGTTCAATCCGATTGGCTGATCCAATCAGCCAATCAGAATGAGCTTGCATTCTATTGGCTGTTCCGATCACTGAAAAGTGCCTTTACATTCAGGTCTATGGGAACTGTGTGTTTCCAGTAAAAATATATGTATATGCTTAATAATACATATACATATATATATATATATATATATATATATATATATATATATATATATATATATATATAACTTTGAATTAGTGAACACTTTGATTGATATTAACAAATTTGTTCGCAAAATAGTTTTAAAGAAACATTTTTTGCATCAACAGGACACACAACACTTTGATGAAACTTCTGTCCCCACTCCAGTTCAGTCAGTAGGTTTGAAGTCCACTGACTTAATTGATCTCACCAATCTGATTTCTTTACAAGACACTACCAGACACATGGACACACTTAAAAACACTTGCACTTCTTTCCACTTCAAAGGTACTTCACATTTTTATCCAGTTCACTCTAGACATCAATTGTTAGATTTATATCAGAGAGTTGTTGAAAAAGAATTGACTGGCCTATATAGGTCAATTGTACAGAATACATTCTCAAAAATAACAAATGACAATATTACTAGAAAACAAAGACAAGCATTGATTAAAATTACAAAATAATGATAAAATAATGATTACTTAGGCCAACAAGGGAGGAGCAATGGTAGTGCTAAATAAAAAAGACTATATATCAGAAATAAATTCACAGTTAAGTGATAATAGTTTATATACCAAATTGACATTTAATCCAACTCAGTCATTCAAAAATAAACTCTCCCATTTACTGGATCATGCTGTTGAAAACAATTTTATGAACAGGGATCTAGCTGACTATCTTTTTGTTGATGAACCCTGCACCCCATACTTTCGCATAGTCCCGAAGATACATAAACGATTGGACAAACCTCCGGGCCGGCCCATAGTGGCCAGTAACGGATCTTTGTGCGAGAGGTTGGGGTGCTGGTTGGATCATGTGTTGCAACCCACCATGTTGGCCCTACCGGGATACATTAGGGATAGTGCCCATCTAATTTTACAGCTTAAAGATCTAACCTGGCATGATACTTATGCTTGGGCGACTATAGATGTGGTGGCCCTTTACTCTAACATACCACACTCTTTGGGACTACAGGCAATTGATGCAATGTTGCATAGACATTCTAATTATGGAGATGACTTTATCTTGTTCATAGTTCAAGTTACAGAGTTCTTGTTACAACACAATTTTTTCAAGTTTCAAGGTGACTATTATCTGCAGAGATGCGGTACGGCGTTGGGGGCTAAATTTGCCCCCGCCTATGCGAACATCTAAATGGGCTGGCTTGAATTGAACCGCATCTTTGCAGATAATTTCCCATATACTGATAATATGATTCTATATGGGAGTTTTATTGACGATATTATCGTCATCTGGGACAAACAGAATGACCATATGGTTGACTCCTTTGTAGAATTTATGAATGATAATAGATATAACTTGTCTTTCACTGCTGAGTCGAGCTCTACTAGCATTCACTTTTTAGACCTATTGATTGAAACTAGACAAGATAGAATCATTACCTCTACTTTTCGTAAACCATTGGCACGTAATACAATCTTGCGAGCTGATTCTTGTCATGTCCCTCATCTCAAGAGAGGTATACCTAAAGCACAATTACGCAGAAATTGTTCTGAAATTACCCAATACTATGTACAAGCTCAGGAATTGACCTCTAGATTAGTTGAGAGGGGATATGACAAAGCATCTCTCAAAAAATTGGAGAAACAGATAGCTTTTATTGACAGAAAAGAGTTGTTCATACCACACAAGAACAGGTTTAAATTGTCTATTACTGGACAAAAACAATCTCAGGAACAAAATATATTATTCATTACTGAATATAGTAACCAATTACTACCTGATTGGTTGATGGTCTGCATATAGGCTTTGGCTTTGCTCTGAGATCGTTACCTCTGATGAAGAGCATGTGCGCATGTGCGAAACGCGTCAGGTGTATTCTAGGTTACACACCTTACTATGAGCAACATTGCTGAATAAACTTCTTTGCACAAGCTTTTGGAGTCCGGAGTTCCTGTTTCTTCCTCCTTTGGATGTTATGGAGTCTTATATATATATATATATATATATTTACTACCTGCTGCCCATCTCTGCGCTGAAGTTCTTATACCATCTTTGACGGCATCAAAATGAGGCTCCCATAGAAGCCTATGGAAGCGCGCTCAAGGTCACATTTGCATTGCTGTGAATTTAAAATACGAGACACATTAGGGTGCGCTGGTATTACACAGTGGAGCGCAAATATCACTTTTATGAAAGCGATATTTAGCGCTCCACTTGTAATATGGCCCTAACTGTACTACATTCCTTTGGAAGATAGTTCTTCCTTTAAAGTCCCTTTAGATATGAGGTTATAATCCTTTTTAAGGAGGGCTTATTTGCAAGCAAGTTATATTTTCAGTTCAATAATAATTTTTTAAAACACCTTTATGTTGTTTAAATGTGCAAATGCTTTCTTTTTTTACATCTTTTTTTTAATGCTAGAGTATGTTTTTAGCTTTTGTTTCTAGCATATCATGATAACTAGAATCTTGGTCTGCTGACATGATTTCGTTTTTTCAAAACTTTTAACTCTGGTGTCTAGGGGTTTAAGAGCTTTTCTTCCTCAGGGCTAGAAGCTCAGTGGTATTGTGTTTTTTCCTTTTCATCAGAAACATTTTTTCCTTCACTCAGTATCAGAGTTCTTCTGGTTCCGTCTGGAAATATCAGAATATTATTTGTAACTGCTTCATTGTCTATAACTGAATTTGAGGACTAATCCCTCTGCTAGCAGGGCTACAAATCTAACCAGGCCTATTTATAAGCTCTGGAGAATGCTGAAAGGGCCAGTTGCCTTTAGTTTAACTGGAACAGATTCAACAGTTTTATTAACATCTCCCCCATCCAAGTTTACTTGTTGATACAGTCCTTGATCCAGAGGCTTTGGTAGGGGGTAGATTATTCCTTTTTTCAGAAAGCTTGGATTTAGTCTGTTCTAGCTTTGCATTGTTTCCTATGATACAGGGACCATGCTCTCTGAGGTCTTCTTGTATTCCAGTACAAGTCTGTTTCTGCCTTAGTGGCTGAACTATTAACTCTTTATGCATAGGACTTCTTTGTTCATTCTTTTTTGGTCTATAGTCTTTACAAATGCAAGTTTTTTCAGGATGGAGGGTCGTCTGAAGGTCTCAGAAGGCATAAGAAGTTTGGTCTCCTTGGGAGGTAAGGCTACCTATTAATGTTTATAAACTCTGTGCAATATTTAGGGCCCTTCAGCGTTGGCCTCTATTTAAAAGGGAATCTTTTCTATATTTTTAGATTAGACAATGTTACATCTGTAGCTTATGTCTATCATCAGGGGGGAAATTATTGTTCCCTGGTTATGAGACAACAAGTATATTGAATTCTTTCCTGTGCAGAAGCTAATTGCTGGCTGCTTTCTGCTGTACATATTCCAGGACTGGGAAGCAGTTTTTTCATTTGGAAGAGTGGTCTCTTCATCTGGTTATGTTCTATCAGATAATACATCTTTAGGGTTTTGTTCTGAGATTGTTCTGATGGTCTTTTGGTTGAATCTCAAATATCCAGGTACTGTGAAAGGTCCCGGGATCTTTGAACTGTGTTTTTGGAAGCTCTGTTAATTCAGAAGTCTATCTAGCTAGCTTATACTTTTTTCTCCTCTGGTCTTTTTTCCCAGGGTAATTGCAAAGATTTGGCTGGAAAAGCTTTGGTGATTCTGATTGCTTCAGCTTGTTCCAGCAGAATTTGGTATGCAGATTTTGTTCTGATGTCCAGGTACTTCCTTGGCCGGCTTCTTTTACATCCAGAACTTCTATTTTTATGGTCCTTTTTTCTATCTGGATTCTAGTTCTCTTGGCTTGATGGCATGGAGATAGAATCAGAAACCCTCTTTGTTTTTTTTTTGTTTTTTTAAATCAAAGTTTTTTTTTATTAAGGTATTTAGCAATACAGCATTCATAGCATGAAATCATAAATATTACCTCCACAATATGAAGATAAGCATTTGTTGATATTAAAAGAAAAAGTACAAGAGAAACCTCAAGGTTTACATGTCACATTGCAGAAATACAACTCCTGATACTTATCACAAACTAAATAGATGAGTTCAAACTAGGGGGGTCGTATATCGTGTGGAGGCCTATGACATCTATTCTTAGGGCTAATATGGCATACCATAATTCTATTGTAGCACAGTTTTTGATATTGCTGATCTTGCAATGATACCTTACAATTTTTATTTTATACAAGTTACTATAGTACCTCTTTATCATGAAGTAATGCCTAATATAATGATACTTAAATTGAACTATATAACATAATAACAAACTACCTTAACTGAGAGGTTCCAACGTTTAACAAATTGTAAAACAAATTTCCTCACTTGACATAGAAGGTAACTCTTGTACCTAATGAGACATATAGTATAGAAGAGGAAAGTTAGTATTGAGTAGCGGGTTAATACCGCTAAAGAATTCACCAAATTGGGTGAGTTTTAAATTTGATAAAAGACAGCGGGTAAGCACAGCTTAGTCTATAAAATATATGAGTGTAACTCTAGATGTAAGCTTATGTATGAAAAGATGGAATAACACACATACTATACTGAACTATAAATAGTACTTCCTCCGATTCTAAATTCTGAGGGCATTGTAACTTCAGTAATAGGCCGTTATAGGACCTATCATATGTGGAAGCATAGTTTAGGGATCTAAGAAATAGGTCACATGAAAATAGCTATTGGTAATAATTTACTAATAATGAAAATGTGGGCTAACGCCCATGAAAACATCATGATACTCAGAAGATGTAGAATTATAAATAGAGTAGCCAGAGATCCACGTACTGAGGGCAAGATAGGCATAGTGAGAAACTATTAATTAAACTGGTAAGAAGTGGGCTATGAATAAACCTAATTAAGGATATCTAAGGGTTTTTCTAATATTAGTTGTGACCACTAAAAGCATGGATTATAAGGCAGCTAAATGCGGGCTTGTATAGGGAAGAGGAAACTATGCTCATCAAATATAGGGGTGGTATCAGAGAATTCCTAGTAGATACAAGTGGAGCGGATATATGGTTCTTAATAAGAAGAGTTATATAGGATATATGCTCTCTATAAAGTAGGGTAATATATTTCACCACAAGTAGTCATGTTGTCTATTAGTAACATTAGTTTGTGTGGCTCCCTAATCATACCTCATACTGATGTCCCTTAGGAAACTATACAGAGCAGATAGGTTTCTAGGCATAAAGGGAATGCATCCTCAGGTTGAGGTTATCTAGTATGTCTACCCTTAAGTGGAATCAGATTATGAGCCCACAGATAGTCATCTAAGTGTATAAGTTGTGGGGTGTACATACAAAACTAGACAAAGAATATAAGTAAGGGCTTAAGTGCACCATTATAAGTATTACCCATAGTAAAAAGGCTATAATGTCATTGCTGTTTGGAACCTATACAGGATAAAATTTAAGTTAAGATATCGGAATTTAGACCGATGGGTAACTGAGTACCCCGCCTTAGGCATTTACAATTGGTAATACAGTCATCCGATACCTCTCTTTAGTCCCGAGGCTGAGCTGTACAAGCTGCAGAGAAGAAAGTCTAATGAACCGAAAAAGAGGTCGTATGTGAGGAAGAGTTAACTTGATGTGAGGTAGTATGAACTGTGGGTGTATAAATACCCCATATTGTGTAAGTGTCTGGACCTCAGCTCTTCTTGTTTGAGACTGGAATTACCTTTGTTCCTTCATTGCGATGTGAGCACGATCACCGCTACTCAATGCACTAATCAGAGTCTCCTCAAGCGCCCAGAAGCCGGCCGCTCCATCATGGGCCCCAGACGAGAGCTCCGCATGCAGGGCAACAGCACGAACAGAGAGAAGGAACACATCTCAACAAGCAATGGGCGCTCTGGAAAAGAAGATGGTTCCCTGTGTCACCAACATGGGATCAATCTCGGTCTAGAGAGAACTTTCACCAATTATTGCGACTTCCAGTAGGTAATTGCTATTCTCGCTGGCTGCCATCTTGTGTGTGGCACTGTGTTCCTTATCTCTTACGGGGCATACGGTGCAGGAAAGATCCTCCAAATCCACTAATGCTGTGTTTCCCTCTGCAAGGTCACTCCTCTCGGTTCTCAAGCTCTCAGTAAGGGAGATGAACTGTTCCTCCATTTTATATGATAGCCGCATCAGTCGTCAGGATCTCTATAACCAACATTACCTGGCATATAGGAGGATAGTCGAAGCAGTAAAGTGTGTTATTCCTTGCAAAGGAGAGCCCCTCCTAACCGGCCATACAACTGACCGGGGGGGATGTTGATAGAATAATATAGGCCGCCGCCTGCAGTCTTAGCCAGTTCAGATCTTCTATGATCTGGATGCCAGCAAAATAGATATCGATTGACTCCAAATCTTTCACTTGGTCAGCTCCCACGTCTTATAAGATTAAATCGATAAGTGTAGATATAATTGCCTTATGGTTCAGAGTATAAGCAGAGCTACTGAAGATCATGACTGAACATGGCGATGGGTTAGCCACTCCCCTTGTTTTTTTTTTAACTATTTGTTCAGTTACTGAGTTTCTTATATAAGCTTGTAAGTCTGTGACTAAGGGGTTGTAGATTTGGTTTCTCAGTGGAAAAATAATTTTTTTTAGATCCCACCCTTTTCTTTTATTACTCATGGACTCTACAGCTTGGGTATTAGTTCCCAGGAGTAATGGATAGTGGGCTCTCACCACCTGTAAGAAAGAAAACGTAATTTATGCTTACCTGATAAATTAATTTCTTTTCATGGTGGTGAGTCCACAAGACCACATCCTGTTTTGTTCTGGGGTTGTTTTTTTTGCACACATCTTTTTTCTCTGCTCCTATTTTATTGGCTCCTATTACTTTTCCTTCCTTTTTGTGCTTGGGTATATATTAGACTGACGTACTGGTGACGTCGGAGGGGTTTTATAGAGTTCTTGGGGTCCGAGTGGTAGGGAAGAATAATTCCCAGGAGTAATGGTTTATGGAATCTCACCACCATGAAAGAAATGAATTTATCAGGTGAGCATACATAGTTTTTTTTATCTGTATAGATAGCGTGTAGTTACTATTGCAGCATTCCCAGTGTGCTGAAATGCAGCAAACCAAAGAGAAGATAAAAAATACCTCATGAAATAATTTCTTGATAACAGAGTCAGACAGCTGTCTATAGATGAATTCACCCAGAAGCGCTTCTACTTAGGTCTTCAAGTAATATGATTTAGTCGTACACTACTCACTATCATACAGTTATATACTGGGCTACAAAGCAGAGCTACTAACAGGCTGATGACGACCAGAATGATAAATACTAGGCATGGGCATAATTTCATATTCTCCATTAATTTTACAATTTTACCGAATATGGCCGCAGGCAGTAACATTAGGTTATTTTTTATGTCAAATTTATTTGTTTGAAAGTGCAACGCACAAAGATCTAGATTTGCACAAATAAATAAAAATAGCAGAATGACACTGCCTGCGCCCATATTCGGCTAAATAAGAAATAATGTCCATGCCTAATAAATAACAATCTAATAGCTCATATTCACCCAGATTACATGTTTTGCGCTATAGAGGGTAGTTAATGAACGCAACAAAAGTTGCGTTATTTCACCCTCCATAGCGCTGCCATTACAGGTTTTTGAAAAGCCGACTTGTGCGTGCGATATGGTTGCGTTTAGCTCCATACCGCACAAAATACAAGTGCTGCTTTGACGTGCTCTTGCACACTTTCCCCATAGACATGAATGGGGAGAGAGTGTCCGAAAAAAAACTAACACCTGTGATCGCGGAATGAAAAGCTCCGTAACGCAGCCCCATTGATGTCTATGGGGAAAAAGAAGTTACGTTTAAACCTAACACCCTAACATAAATGCCACGTCTAAACACCACTAATCTGCTGCCCCTAACATCGCCTCTAACACTAATTAAACTATTAACCCCTAATCTGCTGCCCCTAACATCGCCGCCACTTACATTACAGTTATTAACCCCTAAACTGCTGCCCTCCTGCATCCCAAACACTATTTAAAGATTATTAACCCCCGACATCGCCGACACCTACATAATGTTATTAACTCCCTAATCTGCCGCCCAAACATCGCTGCCACCTTAATAAATCTTTTAACCCCTAATCTGCCGCTCCCCTGATATCGCTGCCACTATAATAAAGATATTAACCCCTATTCCCCCGCACCCCAACATTGCCTACTCTATAAAAAAGATAATAACCCCTATTCCGCTGCTCCCAGACATCGCTGCCACTAAATAAAGTTATTAACCCCTAAACCTCTGGCCTCCCACATCACTACCACTAAATAAACCTATTAAGCCCTAAACCACCAGCCCCCCACATTGCAACAACCTAAATTAAACTATTAACCCCGAATACTAACCCTAAACCTAACCCTAACGCCGCCTAACTTAACATAATTAAAATAGAGCTTCAAACCCACAAAATAAAAAAAAACTATCTAAAAAAAACTAATCTACCCATTGCCCTGAAAAGGGCATTTGTATGGGCATTGCCCTTAAAAGGGCATTCAGCTCTTTTTCTTGCCCTTAAAAGGGCATTCAGCTCTTTTATGAACTGCCCAAACCCTAATCTAAAAAAACTACCCCAAAAAAACTTAAAAAAAACCTAACACTAACTCCTCTTTAGGTATTTTACAGTTGCAGAAGTCCCGCTTGAACGATCTTCATCCCGGCAGCTCCCTCTTCATCCATCGCGGGACCGGCATCTTCTTCATCTCTGCGGAGGCAGAGAGGTTGATGCGCGGAGGTGGAGGCGGAGGTCCAAGGAGGAGGTCCAGGCCGAAGTCCATCGAGCCGACGTGGAGGTCCTCTTCATGCGATCGTCCGCCGCACACTGAGGATTGAAATGCAAGGTACCCCTTTTATACTGGGGGTACCATTGCATTCCTATTGGCTAAAAAAATTAAATCAGCCAATAGGAATCAGGGCTGCTAAAATCAGCCAATAGGATCTAAGCAGCTCTCATTCTATTGGCTGATTCGAATCCCAGTACAAAAGGGATACCTTGCATTTCAATCCTCTGTGTGCGGCGGACCTTCGCATGAAGAGGACCTTTACGTTGGATCAATGGATTTCCACCTGCACCTCCGTCTCTGCGCAT
Organism: Bombina bombina; assembly: GCF_027579735.1. Lineage (NCBI taxonomy): Eukaryota > Metazoa > Chordata > Amphibia > Anura > Bombinatoridae > Bombina > Bombina bombina. The sequence goes on along the minus strand of NC_069501.1, from coordinate 958,612,705 downwards.
CGAACGCTCCGCCTCCACAGGGATGAAAAATATGCCAGTCCTGCGATTGATGAAGATGGAGCCGCCGGGATGAAGATTGTTCAAGAGGGACTTCAGCAACTGTGAGTAGCTAAAGAGGGGTTAGTGTTAGGTTTTTTAAGGTTTCTTGGGGTGTTTTTTTTTTTTTAGATTAGGGTTTGGGCAGTTCATAAAAGAGCTGAATGCCCTTTTAAGACAAGTAAAAGAGCTGAATGCCCTTTAAAGGGCAATGCCCATACAAATGGACCTCGGATCGATGGACTTCGGCCTGGACCTCCTCCTTGGACCTCCGCCTCCGCGCATCAACCTCTCCACCTCCGCAGGGATGAAGAAGATGCCGGTCCCGCAATAGTTGAAGATGGAGCTGCCAGATGAAGATCGTTCAAGCGGGACTTCAGCAACTGTAAAATACCTAAAGAGGGGTTAGTGTTAGGTTTTTTAAGTTTTTTTTGGGGTGGTTTTTTTAGATTAGGGTTTGGGCAGTTCATAAAAGAGCTGAATGCCCTTTTAAGGGCAAGAAAAAGAGCTGAATGCCCTTTTAAGGGCAATGCCCATACAAATGCCCTTTTCAGGGCAATGGGTAGATTAGTGTTTTTTATTTTGTGGGTTTGGGGGGTGGGGGTTTGTAATGTTAGTGGGTCTTTGTATTTTTTTTAGAAAAAGAGCTGATTTCTTTAGGACAATGCCCTACAAAAGGCCCTTTTAAGGGCTATTGGTAGTTTATTATATATAGATTAGGTTTCTTTTATTTTGGGGTGTTTTTTTTTAAAATGGATATTAGAATAGGAATAATTGTTATTATTTTAGATAATTTGTTTGCTATTTTGTGTAATGGTTTTTTTTTTCGTTTTGGGGTGTTTTTTTTTTTTTAGAATAGCCATTTTTTATTTTTAATGGGCAGCAAAAGAGCTGAATGCCCTTTTAAGGGCAATGCCCATACAAATGCCCCTTTCAGGGTAATGGGTAGATTAGGTTTTACTTTAATTTTATTTTGTGGGTTTGGGGGGTGGGTGTTTGTATACTGTTAGGGAGTGTATGTTTTTCTTTTGTAGAAAAAGAGCTGATTTCTTTAGGGCAATGCTCTACAAAAAGCCCTTTTAAGGGCCCTTGGTAGTTTATTATAGATTAAGGTTTTTTCTTTTGTGGTTTATACAGGGTATTAGAATAGGAATATTTTTTATTGTTTTGGAAAATTTCATTTTTTATTTTTTGTAATTTTAATGTTTTTTATTTTTTGTAATTTTAGGTTTTAGTGTAAGGCAGCTAAGGTTTTATTTCACAGGTAAGTTTGTATTTATTTTAAGTAGGTAGTTAGTAAATAGTTAATAACTATTTACAAACTAGTCTACCTAGTTAAAAAAATACAAACTTACCTGTGAAATAAAAATAAAACCTAAGCTAGCTATAATATAACTATTAGTTACCGGTATATTGTAGCTAGCTTAGGTTTTATTTCACAGGTAAGTATATATTTAGTTTTAAATAGGTATTATTTAGTTAATAATTGTAACTTTAATTTAGCTCTATTTTAATTTTTTTAAAGTTAGGGGGCATTAGGGTTTAGGGTTAGGTTTAGGGGTTAATAGTTTAATTTAGGTTGCTGCAATGTGGGGGGCTGGCGCTTTAGGGGTTAATAGGTTTATTTAGTGGTAGTGATGTGGGAGGCCAGAGGTTTAGGGGTTAATAGCTTTATTTAGTGACAGCGATGTTGGGGAGGGGTGGAATAGGGGTTAAAATATTTTTCTTTCATGTAATTTCATGAGCTAGTGATGTATGGGATATAAAATCCTACCAGGAGGGATAAAGTTTCCCAAACCTCAAAATGCCTATAAATACACCCCTCACCACACCCATAATTCAGTTTTACAAACTTTGCCTCCTATAGAGGTGGTGAAGTAAGTTTGTGCTTGATTTTCTTCGTTGATTTGCGCTTCTCAGTATTTTGAAGCCCGATTCCTCTCAGAGTACAGTGTTTGTCAGAGGGATGTGAAGGGAGTATCACCTATTGATTCAATGGTTTTCCTAACGGGAAATCTTTTTATTGGTTCTCTGTTATCGGTCGTAGAGATTCATCTCCTACCTCCCTTTTCAGATCGACGATATACTCTCATATTCCATTACCTCTACTGATACTGTTTCAGTACTGATTTGGCTATCTGCTATATGTGGATGGGTGTCTTTCGGTAAGTATGTTTTCATTACTTAAGACACTCTCAGCTATGGTTTGGCACTTTATGTATTAATATAAAGTTTTAAATATATGTATTGTACTTATATTTGCCATGAGTCAGGTTTATGTATGTTTCCTTTTGCAGACTATCAGTTTCAAAATTGGGAAAATATTTTGGAAGTTATTTTTTTCTTACCTGGGGTATAGTCTTTTCTTCAATTTGACTGATTTTTCATGAAATTTCGTGGGCAAAATTTTTTTGGCGCGAAGGTACTTTTGGTGACACAAATTCGTAATTTCTGATGTCTTAGTTGACACCAGGTTTCCTTGCATAAGGTTGCATCTGCCATTACGCGAGTTGCGTCATTTCCGCATGTTGTTAGCGCCAAAAAATTTCATTTTGCGTTGTGCGTCATACTTGGCGCCAAATAATTTATGGCTAGATTTAGAGTTTTGTCGGTAACGACCCGCGTAGCTAACGCTGGCTTTTTTCTGGCCGCACCTTTAAAATAACTCTGGCATTGAGAGTCCACAGAATGGCTGCGTTAGGCTCCAAAAAAGGAGCGTACAGCATATTTAATGCCACTGCAACTCTCGATACCAGAGTTGCTTACGGACGTGGCCAGCCTCAAAAACGTGCTCGTGCACGATTCCCCCATAGAAAACAATGGGGCTGTTTGAGCTGAAAAAAACCCTAACACCTGCAAAAAAGCCGCGTTCAGCTCCTAACGCAGCCCCATTGTTGTCTATGGGGAAACACTTCCTACGTCTGCACCTAACACCCTAACATGTACCCCGAGTCTAAACACCCCTAACCTTACACTTATTAACCCCTATTCTGCCGCCCCCGCTATCGCTGACCCCTGTATATTATTTTTAACCCCTAATCTGCCGCTCCGTAAACAGCCGCTACTTACATTATCCCTATGTACCCCTAATCTGCTGCCCCTAACACCGCCGACCCCTGTATTATATTTATTAACCCCTAATCTGCCCCCCACAACGTCGCCTCCACCTGCCTACACTTATTAACCCCTAATCTGCCGAGCGGACCGCACCGCTATTATTATAAAATTACTAACCCTATAATAAATAGTATTAACCCCTAATCTGCCCTCCCTAACATCGCCGACACCTAACTTCAAACATTAACCCCTAATCTGCTGACTGGAGCTGACCGCTATTCTAATAAATGTATTAACCCCTAAAGCTAAGTCTAACCCTAACACTAACACCCCCCTAAGTTAAATATAATTTACATCTAACGAAATTAATTAACTCTTATTAAATAAATTATTCCTATTTAAAGCTAAATACTTACCTGTAAAATAAATCCTAATATAGCTACAATATAAATTATATTTATATTATAGCTATTTTAGGATTTATATTTATTTTACAGGTAACTTTGTATTTATTTTAACCAGGTACAATAGCTAAAATAGTTAAAATAATTACAAAATTACCTGTAAAATAAATCCTAACCTAAGTTACAATTAAACCTAACACTACACTATCAATAAATTAATTAAATAAAATACCTACAATTACCTACAATTAAACCTAACACTACACTATCAATAAATTAGTTAAATACAATATCTACAAATAAATACAATTAAATAAACTAACTAAAGTACAAAAAATAAAAAAGAACTGCTACAAAAATAAAAAAATATTTACAAACATCAGAAAAATATTACAACAATTTTAAACTAATTACACCTACTCTAAGCCCACTAATAAAATAACAAATACCCCCAAAATAAAAAAAATGCCCTACCCTATTCTAAATTACTAAAGTTCAAAGCTCTTTTACCTTACCAGCCCTGAACAGGGCCCTTTGCGGGGCATGCCCCAAAGAATTCAGCTCTTTTGCCTGTAAAAAAAACACATACAATACCCCCCCAACATTACAACCCCCCACCCACATACCCCTAATCTAACCCAAACCCTTCTTAAATAAACCTAACACTATGCCCCTGAAGATCTTCCTACCTTATCTTCACCATACCAGGTTCACCGATCGATCCAGAAGAGCTCCTCCGATGTCCTGATCCAAGCCCAAGCGGGGGGCTGAAGAGGTCCATGATCCGGCTGAAGTCATCATCCAAGCGGGAGCTGAAGAGGTCCATGATCCGGCTGAAGTCTTCATCCAAGCGGGAGCTGAAGAGGTCCATGATCCGGCTGAAGTCTTCTATGAACGGCATCTTCAATCTTCTTTCTTCGGGAGCCATCATCTTCCATCCAACGCGGAACATCCTCTTCTCCCGACGCCTACTCGCCGAATGACGGTTCCTTTAAATGACGTCATCCAAGATGGCGTTCCTCGAATTCCGATTGGCTGATAGGATTCTATCAGCCAATCGGAATTAAGGTAGGAAAAATCTGATTGGCTGATTGAATCAGCCAATCAGATTGAGCTCGCATTCTATTGGCTGATCGGAACAGCCAATAGAATGCAAGCTCAATCTGATTGGCTGATTGGATCAGCCAATCGGATTGAACTTGATTCTGATTGGCTGATTCCATCAGCCAATCAGAATATTCCTACCTTAATTCCGATTGGCTGATAGAATCCTATCAGCCAATCGGAATTCGAGGGACGCCATCTTGGATGACTTCATTTAAAGGAACCGTCATTCGGCGAGTAGGTGTCGGGAGAAGAGGATGTTCCGCGTCGGATGGAAGATGATGGCTCCCGAAGAAAGAAGATTGAAGATGCCGTTGATAGAAGACTTCAGCCGGATCATGGACCTCTTCAGCTCCCGCTTGGATGAAGACTTCAGCCGGATCATGGACCTCTTCAGCCCCCCGCTTGGGCTTGGATCAGGACATCGAAGGAGCTCTTCTGGATCGATCAGTGAACCTGGTATGGTGAAGATAAGGTAGGAAGATCTTCAGGGGCTTAGTGTTAGGTTTATTTAAGGGGGGTTTGGGTTAGATTAGGGGTATGTGGGTGGTGGGTTGTAATGCTGGGGGGGGGGTATTGTATGTGTTTTTTTACAGGCAAAAGAGCTGAATTATTTGGGGCATGCCCCACAAAGGGCCCTGTTCAGGGCTGGTAAGGTAAAAGAGCTTTGAACTTTAGTAATTTAGAATAGGGTAGGGCATTTTTTTTATTTTGGGGGTCTTTGTTATTTTATTAGGGGGCTTAGAGTAGGTGTAATTAGTTTAAAATTGTTGTAATATTTTTCTGATGTTTGTAAATATTTTTTTATTTTTTGTAACTTAGTTCTTTTTTATTTTTTGTACTTTAGTTTATTTAATTGTATTTATTTGTAGATATTGTATTTAATTAATGTATTGATAGTGTAGTGTTAGGTTTAATTGTAGGTAATTGTAGGTATTTTATTTAATTAATTTATTGATAGTGTAGTGTTAGGTTTAATTGTAACTTAGGTTAGGATTTATTTTACAGGTAATTTTGTAATTATTTTAACTATTTTAGCTATTGTACCTGGTTAAAATAAATACAAAGTTACCTGTAAAATAAATATAAATCCTAAAATAGCTATAATATAATTATAATTTATATTGTAGCTATATTAGGGTTTATTTTACAGGTAAGTATTTAGCTTTAAATAGGAATAATTTATTTAATAAGAGTTAATTAATTTCGTTAGATTTAAATTATATTTAACTTAGGGGGGTGTTAGTGTTAGGGTTAGACTTAGCTTTAGGGGTTAATAAATTTATTAGAATAGCGGTGAGCTCCAGTCGGCAGATTAGGGGTTAATGTTTGAAGTTAGGTGTCGACGATGTTAGGGAGGGCAGATTAGGGGTTAATACTATTTATTATAGGGTTAGTGAGGCGGATTAGGGGTTAATAACTTTATTATAATAGCGGTGCGGTCCGCTCGGCAGATTAGGGGTTAATAAGTGTAGTTAGGAGGAGGCGACATTGAGGGGGGCAGGTTAGGGGTTAATATATATAATATAGGGGTCGGCGGTGTTAGGGGCAGCAGATTAGGGGTACATAGCTATAATGTAGCTGGCGGTGGCGTGCGGACGGCAGATTAGGGGTTAATAAGTGTAGGTAGCTGGCGGCGATGTTGTGGGGGGCAGATTAGGGGTTAATAAATATAATATTGGGGTCGGCGGTGTTAGGGGCAGCAGATTAGGGGTACATAAGGATAACGTAGGTGGCGGTCGGCAGATTAGGGGTTAAAAAATTTAATCAAGTGTCGGCGATGTGGGGGGGGGCTCGGTTTAGGGGTACATAGGTAGTTTATGGGTGTTAGTGTACTTTAGAGCACAGTAGTTAAGAGCTTTATAAACCGGCGTTAGCCCAAAAAGCTCTTAACTACTGACTTTTTTCTGCGGCTGGAGTTTTGTCGTTAGAATTCTAACGCTCACTTCAGACACGACTCTAAATACCGGAGTTAGGAAGATCTCATTGAAAAGATAGGATACGCAATTGACGTAAGGGGATCTGCGGTATGGAAAAGTCGCGGCTGAAAAGTGAGCGTTAGACCCTTTCCTGACTGACTCCAAATACCGGCGGTAGCCTAAAACCACCTCTAACGCTGGTTTTCTTGGCTACCGCCAAACTCCAAATCTAGGCCTTAATTAATTAAACCCCACTTCCTATATGCCTCTTGCCTTTTTTTATTCTCAGAGGGCTATACTGTTTGCATTTTTTCCAATTCCTGAAACTGCGATATAAGGAAATTGATATTTTTGCTATATGTTGTTTTTTTCTCTTACATTTGCAAGATGTCCCAATCTGATCCTGTCTCAGAAACAGCTGTTGGAATCCTGCTGCCTGATAACAGTTCTACCAAAGCTAAGTATATCTGTTGTAAGTTAGCGGAGATTATATCTCCAGCTATAGTATGTAACAGTTGTCATGATAAACTTTTACATGCAGAGAATGTATCCATCAGTACTAGTACAATGCCTGTTGTTTCTTCAACATATAATGTACATGATATCCCTGTGAATATAAAATATTTTATTGCTGATGTGATTTAGAAGGCTTTGTCTGCTATTCCGCTTTCTAATAAACATAAAAGGTCTTTTAAAACTTCTCAGAAAGTTGATGAAATTTCAAATGACCGACAACATACTGAATTATCCTCCTCTGATGAGGATCTATCTGTTTCAGAAGATCCTACCTCAGATATTAACACTGACAAATCTACTTATCTCTTTAAGATGGAGTATATAAGTTCCTTGTTAAAAGAGGTGTTGATTACTTTGGATATTGAGGATACTAAAACTAGTAAATGTTTAAATTCTGTTAATAAACCTCCTGTGGTTACTCCAGAGGTTTTTCCAGTTCCTGATGCTATTTCTGATATGAATTCAAAGGAATGGGATAGGTTTGGTACTTCTTTTATTCCTTCTTCTGGGTTTAAAAAGTTGTATAATTTGCCAGCAGCTAGATTGGAGTTTTGGGAAAAAATCCCCAAAGTTGATGGAGCTATCTCTACTCTTGCCAAACGTACTACTATTCCTATGGAAGATGGTACTTCTTTTAAGGATCCTTTAGATAGGAAACTTGAATCTTATCTAAGGAAAGCTTATTTATTTTCTGGCTATATTCTTAGGCCTGCTATATCTATGGCTGATGTTGCAGCTGTATCAACTTTTTGTTTGGAAAGCTTAGCGCAACAGGAAACAGATTCTGACTTGTCTAGCATTGTTCGCTTGCTTCAACATGCTAATCATTTTATCTGTGATGCTATTTTTGATATCATCAAAAATGATATTAAATCTATGTCTTTTGCTATTTTAGCTAGAAGAGCTTTATCGCTCAAATATTGGAATGCTGACATAATATCTAAGTCTATATTACTATTTCTTTCTTTCCAAAGTAACAATTTATTTGGTTCTCAGTTGGATTCTATTATTTCAACTGTCACTGGGGGTAAGGGAGTCTTTTGCCTCAGGATAAAAGATCTAAGGGTAAATCTAAAGCTTCTAATCATTTTCGTTCTTCGTTATTCGACAGAATAAGGAACAGAAAGTCAATCCTTCCCCCAAAGAATCTGGTTTCAATTGGAAACCTTCTTCAAGTTGGAATAAATCCAAGCCTTTTAAGAAACCAAAGCCAGCCCCCAAGTCTGAATGAAGGTGCAGCCCTCATTCCAGATAAGCTGGTGGGGGGCAGATTAAAATTTTCCAAACCATTTGGGAAGATTCTGTCCAAAATTAGTGTATTAAGAGTATTGTCTCTCAAGGGTATCAAATAGGATTCAGAATAAGACCTCCTGTGAGAAGATTCTTTCTCTCTCACGTTCCAGCAAACCCGGTGAAGGCTCAGGCTTTTCTGAAGTGTGTTTCAGATCTAGAGCTTTCAGGGGTAATCATACCAGTTTCATTTCAGGAACAGGGTCTGGGGTTTTATTCAAATCTATTCATTGTCCCAAAGAAAGAAAATTCATTCAGGCCAGTTCTGGATCTTCATATTCCGATTCAACCAGACCACTATCGATTTCTGAGATTCTCTTTTCTAGACAAGCATTACCAATTTGTTGCTCTTCGATTTGGCCTAGCGTTAGCTCCTAGAATTTTTTCGAAGGTTCTCGGTGCCCTACTCTCTGTAATCAGAGAACAGGGTGTCAGTATATTTATAAGAATCCTAGCAGTACTTTCCAAATAATATGTTAATATATAGCAGGGTTATAACCAATGTATTTAACAATCTTTCTTTAAACTAAACTTGCAATCAAACATACATTTGCTAAGACAATAAAATTAATCTAAATATCTGAATTCTTTATTATTAGTAAATAACTATGAACATGTTGATACATAAATATTTGTAATAATTAGAATATGAGTCAATATTATATGCGTTAAAACAAAAACTATTTAAAATATGCTATGCAAGCTCATGCAAATTTATCTCTAAAAATCAGTCTTACTCACAATTGAATTTCATTCAGTTAACACAATGAGGCTAAATATAAACCACTAAACATTCAGACTGGCACGATTCTAAATAGTGCTTAAATCAAACAATAGGTCAATAATTGTATATTCAGTTATTTAGCTAAAATTTGATTCTAATACAATTCTTACTTGGATACAAAAGTACATATATTCTTAATATGAACAGTTATTTAAATATCTATTTATTTAGATTGGAACAATTCTTAATTGCTTATAATTAAGACCAATTCTAAGATAACTATATATATATATCCTATATTTTACACAGATTAATTATTTAGCATGCAAGATACAAACTTAGCCTTATATCAGATTATGAGCACAGTTAAAATACTGAGTGCTCTTAAATTTAATTGCTATATCAATCTATTAATACATTACCAAAATGATATTCAGCTTCAAGACTTGTCCCACCTCATATAAAATAAGTGTAATTGCAATGGAAAAGGAGAAGTATGGCCCACTTTGTTTTATAGTTTGACTGTGTCCCACGCAAACAGTTTCAGTCAGTTACAAACTCAGCAGCCAGTGTCCTCCACCCTCTCCTGCATACAACGTTATTGTGTAATCATCGATGTGAAATATGGGCGGCCCTTCGAAACCTTGTCCCTGCTATTGGTTCACCTTGTGAGTGTGCGTTGCTAAGGAGATGCATTCTTTAACAGCCAATCATCTCCTGGCTGTAATACTTGTGTTGCAACACCGTACCTTGTCCATCGGGTGGCAGTATTACAAACAGACAGCACAAAACAAATTCATCCTTAACATTTCTAAACATTTTTTTTTTTTTGGCAGTGGAAGAAAATATTTCTTCAAACTATGCAATACTGTCATAATTTCTTGCATGAACCCTTCAGAATATCAATCATAGATGAGGCCAATTTATATCACCTCTCTGATCATTTTGATATCAAATATATTATTTATGTTGTATGATATTAAGGCAATTTAATATTGCTAATTATTTTGAAATTTATGGCATTTATATATTTAATATGTTTTCACATGATATAGTATGCTCTATGTCTCCCACAGTCCTTGCATGCAGGAATTTTTCCCATGGTCCACCTGAAAAATAGAAAATTTATGTTATATATATATATGCACTTCAAATATGGGATTATTAAAATAGTTATTTAATCTATACTAATTCTGAATTTATTTCCTATATAAATATCCCCTGCAGCAATTATCTATTTAATATAATGTGTTTAATTTCAACAGATATATCATGAATCATTTTAAACATACATGGAAAACTGGCATTGTTCCCTTTGCAAAATGTATTTAATTCTATTTGTGTCACCTTCCCCCCAGCCGTATATCTGCAACACATGTCTTACTTTGAATCCACAAAGGTTTAGGTGACAAATTCCAGAGGGCTCCCGAGCACATTTTTTTCTCTCATCACCAAATGTCTTGGAGTTATAAAACTCTGCATATATAGTCAAATGAATAGGGTCACTGAGTTAGTTCCTTTTGGAAAATGTCTGTGTATTTTACACAGCAGGAGGGTGTGCTTCAAAGCTATGCTGATTTTCAATCCTGATAAACGTGTATTCACCCAGCTAACCCATCTGGTAGGGGGTTGGGACCCACAGTGGATTAGAAGCTGTGTTCAACAAACTCATGTTCAATTAATCCTGAGGTCTCATCTAACATATACAGTGTATAAAATATATATATATATATATATACATATATATGTATACATATGTAATATTCATTATAATATTCATATACTCTGACATAAATCCCCCTTCCAACTTCAAATAGATGTAGGACACATGTATTTGATTTGGCTTAAAGTCAGTGGTATTTGATGAGGATCAACCGTATACATCATAGACAGTCTCTTATGTAGAAAGTTTGTTATTTTGAGCCTTCATGTTTATCAGTTAGGCATCTTTAAACTACAGTATGTCTTTAGTTCATTTGGGGATATGACACTTCATTCTCCCTCTATGACTTGTAGTTGGGATCTGGGATGACATGTCCGCAATTGATTGATATGGACCCATTTATCTATGAAACTTTCATTTTTGGGGCTCCTTATTTTATAGGCCACTGGAGATATTTTGTCAGTAATGACGAAAGGACCTTTCCATGAGGGAAGAAATTTCTTCTCCCTAACCTGATCTCTTCCAAAGTTATAAAGATAAACTTTATCATTTATTTCATATTCCTTTTTGGACGTTTTGAGATCATAATAGGTTTTAGTGGCAGTTGCGGCTCTTTCTAAATTCCTTTGAGCAAATGCAAATGCATATTGCAGGTGCTTTCTTAGGTTCTCCACATATTGATGTGTATTGGCAGCGTTTATCAAGTTTTGGTCTGATGTATGGTACAGCAGATGTTGAGGTAGAACCATTCTTCTACCAGTCATCAGTTCAAAAGGTGACATCTTGGTTGCACTACTTGGAGTTGCTCTTAATGCCATTAAGACTAGAGGTAGTTTTACATCCCAGTCTTTACCCGTTTCACGTTTTAACAATGGACTGGTTGTAATGCTATACACCACCACTTGTGGCAGCTCTATAAGCAATATGGAGCTTTCTTTTAACCCCTAGTATTTTCCACATTTTGGTCATCACTTCGCTAGTGAAGTGGGTCCCCCAATCTGACTCGATTCTTTGGGGTAAACTAAATTTGGAAAATACGTGGTTGATGAGCAACGCTGCACATGTTTCAGCACTGTTGTTAGGTGCACTAATGCACTCTACCCATTTAGTGAACAGGCATGCCACGGTTAACATGTATTTGTTACCTCTTGATGACCTTGTTATCGGACCAATAAAATCAATTTGTATATCTGACCATGGCATTACCATCCCCCTTTTCTGAAATGGCGCTCTATGCGTTGGTGCAGTGGGTTGGAACTGTGGGCAGATTAAACACCCTTGACAGTAGGTTTGAACATCTTTCAACATCTGTGGCCAAAAAGCGTAATCACGTAATATTTCATACGTGAGTTTGGCACCACCATGACCAGATGTGGGAGCATCATGGGCATGTTGAAGCATTAGACCTCTGAACTTGGTGGGTACTACCCACTGCTGGATGCCAGTTTTGGAGGTTCTAATTAACAAACCATCCTGTAACTTGAATTGTGATCTAGATTTTATTAAGATTCTAAGATCTTCTTTGCCAATACAATCATCTTTTGAGATGGGGTTGCTTTCAGGATCTTCTATGTGTTTATAGAAGATGCCTATAATGGGGTCTTCTTTTTGACTAGTGATCAGGTCCTCACTAGGAGAATCCTGACTCCATTGTACCAGGTTAGGCTCACTCTGTTGTTTTGCCTGGTTTCTGGTAATGGCTTCTACCTGAATTGCACTCATTAAGTGGTCACTATTAAGGAGTTCTCCAGTTATGGCTCCTTGTTTGGCTAATGAATCCACAAGATCATTGCCTTCCTTATCAGGACCTAGAATTCTGGAATGACCCTTGGTCTTTTTCCAGTGTATGGTTAAATCATTGGATACCACCAGATTATCAATCTCGCAGAACAACTTGCCATGCTTGACTGGTTTGTTATTGCTTTTCTGCATGCCATTTATTTTCCAAGTTGGCAGGTATTCAACAAAACTGTCACGCACATAATTTGAGTCAGTTATGATCACAAATTCATAAATACCATGTTCAATAGCCATTTCAATGGTTTTGAAAACGGCAGTTAGTTCTGCAACTTGACTGGATTTTGGTCCAATGTTGAAACCTATAGATATATTTGGGAATCCATTTGCCCAATTTATACCAATGCCAGTGACTAATCTGCGCTCATTATCAATAGTGGCATGGTAGGAACAACCATCAACATATACCCAAGGTAATGTTTGACAATGGTCCTCATTGTATATTTTATATGGGGAAAGCAATTGTTCCTCCAGAAAATCATCTTCTGATTATTCTTCCCCAGGATCTCTAGCAGTACAGTCGTGGAGCTCAGCAAGCCCTTGTGTGACTGGATTCTTTTTATTCTGCTTGTAGCAAATTTCTAATGGCCAGCCTTGTAAGGAAAGAGTCCACGCTGTTATGCGGCTATTTGCCAAATTCCCATCTCTTATTCTCTCACTTTGCAAATATAGCAAAGGCTGGTGGGCCGTTTCTACAATAATTTTTTCGCCCTGTATATAGCTGCAGAAATTTTGTAGAGCCCATACAGTAGATAAGAGGGCTTTTTCGCAATAGTTAAACTCTATTTCTACTGGGGATAGATTTTTGCTTGCATAAGCAATGGCTTTGTTTAAATTGTCATGTTTTTGGTATAAAACAGCACTCATGCTTACATCTGTGTAACCTGTTTCTAAGAAGAAAGGTTTACCTCCCTCAGGGTATGCTAGGCAAGGTGCTTGAGTGAGTTTTCTCTTCAGCTCTCTGATGGCTGTCTCTTGAAATTCACTCCAGTGCCATTTCACATCCTTCTTTAGAAGAAGTAATAGGGGTTTAGCTAACTCTGCATAATTATCAATGAATTTGTGAGAATAATTTGTCATACCCAGGAATGATCTCAATTCCTTTAAGTTAGTTGGGTTTTTAGAATTCACTATAGCTTCCACCTTTTTCTTCTGGGGATTTAATCCTTCAGAAGTAACTTCATGTCCCAAGAAGTTTACACAAGTGCGGCACCATTGAGCTTTTTGTAGGGATAATTTGACACCTGCCCTTTTAAGTTGGCTGAGGACGTGTTTAAGCTCTGCGATGTGTTTTTCAAAGAATGTGCTTTTGATTAAAACATCATCAACATAAGATAAGGTCCCCCTTTCCAGTGCATCAGGCATAGCCTTATGCATGAATACAGCAAATTCATGTCCAGAATTTATGTATCCAAATGGAAGTCTCTGGAATGCATATTGGACCTTTTGGAAAGAGAATGCCAGTTTATACTGGTCCTCCTCATGTACCTTGATTGTCCAATATCCCTGTGCACAATCAATGGCAGTGAATATTTTGGATCCCTGCATTTGTGCTAGGCACTGGTCAATGTATGGTACAGGCCAGCCAGACATGTATACTCGTTTGTTTAGCTGTCTTAAATCAGCACACAAACGCCATTGTCCATTGGGCTTGAGAACACCTAGAATAGGATTATTATACAAGCTGTGCACCTGTCGTATAATACCTTTTTCTTCCAAATTATTTATGATCTCTGCAAGAGAATCATATGAGGCTAAGGGAAGTCTGTATTGTTTGACAAATACAGGTGGTGCATCGGGATCTGTTTGTATTCTTGCAATGTGCAAGTCTGTAGTACCACAGTCATAAGAATCCTTAGCAAAAATATCCTTGTACTCCATCAGGAGTTCTCACAGCTGTTTGCGTTCATCATCGCTGGAACAGCCATTAGCTAAGGATATTTGCTCTTCGACTATTTGCTGAAATCCTGGAAAGATTTCAGGCTGTCCTATTTCATAGGCTTCTTCCAACCTAGAGGTGAGATCCCCTTGATTATAATTTACATTGCTCCCATGACTCTGGGTATTGGGGTAATCTTGCTGTTTGATTGGCTGATCAAACACTAGAGAGGCTTCTTCAATTTTACAGATGCCTTCCTCTGAGCTGAAGGGATAAATAGACTGAACATTAAATAGACCCTCTGGCATAGATGCAAAGGATTGTTCTATTAATTGTTCTTCAGTTAAGTATCCTTCAGGTATTAGCCCAATTACATTATTCTGGAATCCAGAAGTATAATAACTTGATTCCAGTGCATATCCTATGGTAGTTCCCTTGGATAAGGTTATATCCTGTGGGGTCATGTTATGCACAATAATATGTATTGGAACAGTTCCAATATTCACCATAGGAGTGTAGGTTACTGTGACACCCAGATTTTGTATTCTATTGGAGAGGCAAATTAGTGTTTCAGAAGTTTTTAATTTCTGACCTCTCTTTACCTGTAAGGGTAAAAGAAATTTATCAGCCCCGGCAGGAATTATAACATCGCTAGACACCTGCATATTCACAGCATATGGCAATTGCTGGTTTGATTTCAGGGCTGCATTTTCATCCTGAAATACTTCAGGGTCCCCCTTTAACCTGCTCCAGAGGCAAGAATTAATCAAATCTATTTGTATGGCATATCTATGTAAGATATCATTTCCAATGTATATTTGATTATGGGGAGTATTTAAAACTACAAACAGGTGCTTCACTGACTTATTACCAATAGAGATAGATAATAAGCACTTAGCTGTGATGTTATAGCTTTCAGACCTGTTATCCAGGTTGTGGACACAGTGGTCTTGGGGAGAAAGATATTTAATCACTTTAGGTTCAGCTATTTGCACTAATAAACCTTCGCTTATATAGCTAGCTTCCTGTTTTAAGTTTAATTTAGCATACTTGGTTTTACCAAGGTCATGCACTTGTATAGGGATAAATAGATCCTCTTTAACTCTCTCAATCCCTGTGAGGTATTAAGCGTGGCCTCCCCCCTTAGGGATTTTATGACCCCCCTTGTGGAGTGATATGGTTAATACATCGCCCTCTAGGGAAATATTCGCTATCTTTCCAGGCGAAATTTTAAAAGTATTACCATCAGAGCCACTTAAAGGAGTCTGATCATCTATTTGTAGAATAGTGATTTCAGGTATAGAGTTATTCCTGAAATGAATCTCCACAGCATCTGTTTTCTCTTCCACACGTGTCGGGTGTGAGATATACCAGATTTTTCGTAACTTGTGACCAAATTACATTATTTATGCAATCAATTATGGTGCTTAATCGCTTCAGGAGATCACTACCAATAATTAACCGATCAGTTGGCAGATCCACTATAATGACAGGGTGTCTTATGACCCTGTTCCCCAATTTAAAATTTAACCAGGCCGTACCTTGCATTTTTAGAGAATCACCCCCAACTCCTATTAGAGAACCGTCAAATTCTTTTATTTTAGGTTTGTGGGGTGTTAGCTCATTTAGCTGTGTGTAGTACCTATGGGATAAGATAGTTGCCTGAGATCCGGTGTCAATTAATCCCATGATAGGGTTGGGGACTGAATCTTGCAGTTCAACTAATACATAATACCTTCCTGCATTTTCTACCATTTCACACATAAAGTTGACGTTATCATACATTTGTGGGCTTCGCCACGTGTTACCTGAGTTTGCCATGCTTTCCGATGCAGAAGAAGCTTCATACCTACCGGTCTCCTCTATGACAGGGTCGGCTGGATTCTTTTATACTGCATCTGTGGAAATAAGGTTAAGAGAGTGCTGCAAATGAAGGGATTTGTTAATTTTTCCCCGATGCGGTTGCTTGTCATCAGGGCCGCCACTAGAAATTTTGGGGCCCCTGACTCAACCATTGATCAGGCCCCCCCCCCTCCTTTGACATGTGCAATTTTTGACCAAGTGACTAAAACGTATATGCACTTTATTCTTAATTGTCTATTTAAACTTGGAAATGTTGTAAAGGTAGTAACACACACACACAGACACACTCATACACTGAAACACACAAACACACTCACACATAAGGATTCACATATAGACACTCTATCAGACACGCAAAGAAACACACTCAGACACAGAAACCCAAACAGACACTTAGCACTTGTTTACATTGACCTGACAAGTAATGAGGTAAACTACAGTTTTGTAAAAAAAGGAGATTTAGAAAACAAAATATGGAGTTCTGATTATCTTTTTGTAAAGGAAGATGACAACTAAATTATGACAACAGAATGCAGTGGCTGAAAGGAAGGGCCCTGAACTGCCTAAACAATAATTTAAAGGTTAAATGGTGGAATGGTTACTTCCGGAAAGGTCTTGTTAGTCTCAAAGTCTGTAAAAAGATGTGAATAATTAGTAGTAAGGTCAAAATGTCCTAAAAAGGAACAGACAATGGACACACACACACAAACTCAAACTTGCACATACACCCAAGGAAACACCGACAGAGACAGCCTCAGAAAACACACAAAGACATATACACACATACACACACAGAGACACCCACATGAAAAACACAGAAAGACATACATACACACACCCTCACTGAGACATCCACAGAAAACACACAAAGACATACACACACCCTCACAGAGACACCCACAGAAAACACAGACATACATACATACATACACCCTCACAGAAACACCCATAGAAAAAACTCAAAGACATATGCACACACCCTCACAGATATCCACAGAAAATGCACAAAGACATACACACCCACCCTCACAGAGAGCCCACAGATAAAAAAATACATACACATAGATACACAAACCAAAGCACAAAGACATAAACACATACACTCACATAAAACACTCACAGGAGGAAACATTTATGCACCTTGCATCCCCTAAATCAACAGTGTGTGACATGCATGATAAAAAAAATGCAGAAATTAAGAGATCACTTTTTAAAGAATCATATTTCTAAATGTGCAAACAAAAATAATTCTGTGAATTCAAAATTGTACATTAATGAGCTGGGTAGATGGCTAGATGAAGAAAAGTACCTTTAAAAGGTTGACATATGTTTGTTTGTTTTTTCCCATTTTCCCCAACCAAGAGCACCACTTCAAATATAGTGTACAAATTTTCCCATCTGTCAGCTGTACTTATGGATTTTGAAAATGCTGTACTCTATATGGTCTTGGTGGGACCATAAACTGTGGTACTCATACCATTAGATCTGGTTAAATGCAGGATTTAGGCTTGTTGGTATGTATTTCAAAACTAAGTCAGCTGTAGTGTAAACTGAACAGTTTTAACCTGTCTCATTTCAAACACTGAGCAATCTTAGTCTGAGAGTATAAAATTTTATGCAGATGTAAAAATCTTATATAAAATGCCTCCTTGCATCTGGAAAGTCCTTGCATAAAGGGGCAGTAAACTGGAATGTAATATATATATATATATAATGCATATCTGCCAAAAGGGCATCTACCATTTGTGTATTGAGAAAGAAACATTTCTGCATGGTTTTAAATATAGAATTTCTACAGCATTGTCAAATAATCATAAATACACTGCTGCTAAAAAAATGTGTTTTTATGGACCCCTAGCCCCACCATACAACTACTACCACACTGAAGTTACAATCCAAAATTGCACAAAGAAATAAAAAACATTTGCTAAATAAGTCCTACCTCCTCTTCAAATGAAAGTGATCTGCCGTCTGACTCAGGCACACACTGTACAAAGTGCCAAGTCTGTCTCACACTGAGCATAGTGGTTTAGTGCACACTAAGAAATCCTCTCAAATGCTAATACTTTACTCCTTGTAATAACATTTCCCATGCTCAATTAGCACTCTGCTGTAGTACCCACTGGTGGCTGGCAAAATAAAAAAAAATAAAAAATTTTTTTTTTTTTAGTTCTTGCCTCATGGGGCCCCCCTGGCTCATTGGGCCCCTGACAGGAGTCACCCCTGTCACCCCCTGATGGCGGCCCTGCTTGTCATCACGGCTAAATCGTCCGTTTCCTGTCTGTGGGGAGAGAACATGAATAGAATCATTGATATTTATTATTACATTTTGTATATCTCTCCCCTCCCTTTCAGGTGATACTGCAGTGTTTATGATTGTGCCTGTGGTCCACTGCTGACCACTGGCTGTACCCCTAAAAAACTATTGTTTGGTTGCTGAGCCGTAAGTTTTTGACTCATATTAGCGACTTGTTCGCTCAACCAAATTAGCTGAGTACTAAGCTGATCTACTTGATTGTACAAGTTACCCCTACTCCTGGGCCTATCTCTTGATGCCCCATAATAATGATTCTTGGACCATTGGTTCCCCTCAAAATTAGAGCTGCTATTTCTATCCTGGCGTGGTTGCCCCTGGAGTTCAATTTGTTCTGCATTATTATTTTGGGGAGCATTATTTACTTGGGGTGTCTGGTTATCCTGAGAATACCTTTGCCGTCTATTGTATCTACCTTTGCGGGGGTACCCATTATTCTGTGGGTATTCTCTTTGGTCATAATTATTCGCCTGAGTATGTCCCCCGCTTTGGCTATAGTCTCTCTGCGCCTCATCCCGTGTTGGGGGAGGGGTAGAGTTAAACCTCTGTGGAGATGGCCCGTTTTCTCTGGCCACTTCCGCATAGGTTTTCTTTTAGACTCCAAATTTAGGGGTTCAGGTGACACCCTAGTTTCGGACACTATTTTAGGATTGGGCTTTTTCTCCCTTTTATCCCCCTGTTCACTGGACTGCTGAATAGAGTATAATTTCGTACTCTCTTTGATCAGCCATTCCAATGAACAGTTCTCCTCAAAATCTCTATCTAAATTGATTTTGATGGGTGTGGGTAGCACTTAAAAAAATATATTCACAAACTCTGAACCTTCAAATACGGGATCATCTTCAGCCATACTGTACGCATTCTTCAATATAGAAAGGAATTCGATTGGACTTTGATTCGCACTACATTTTAAACCATATACAGCTATTCTCACTGCCGTTTTAGTGCGATGTTGTCCGAATTCTTTTCTGCATTGTCGTTTTGTTTCACTCCAGGAACGAATATTCATATCCTTTAGTGAAGCAAAGAATTTGTGATGCTTACTTTCAAATACCCAGGGTAGAAATTCCATTTTTAACTGCTCACTTGTAACACTCATTATAGATAATGCGTTTTCAAAGGCCTCTAAGTGGTCAATTATGGAAGTGGCCCCCCCTTTAGAAAATGGGTATACTGTATTCTTTAGGAATTTAATTATTGTGGGGGTGTCATACACTTTATTTGGTACATCACTGGATCTTACTGGGGACCTATTGTTTGAGCTAGAGTGCCTTTCATCTGAAGCGTAATAATTTTCTGGTCCCCCAGAGTTATGTAGTTGCCTAGGGGAAAAAGTTACCTCTGGGCCTGAATTAGGGCTATAGTTTGGGTATCTTTGTCTATCCTCCCGCCTGGGATGTCCCAGTCCTTATAGCTGCTAATTTGTCTCTGTAATTTATTTATTGCCTGTTCGTATGCTTTTTCAGCCTCATGATATCTAGCTTTTAAAGTTTTATTTTCATCTTGGCACTTTTTATATTCTTCTTCGAAAGCTTTAAAATCAGCCATTAGTTCCTGATTATATTTATCTAAGTCAGAAGCCTTTTAGCCTTTTGGCTAGCATGAAAAAAATTATATCTTCAAAATATCAATATCAATTTTGAAATATGACAAAATTAATATTTTTATTAATCTTGAAATATGAAAAATCAATATTTTTATGAATTTTGAAATATGAAAAATTAATATTTTTGATTAATTTTGAAATATGAAAAATTTATATTTTTGATTAATTTTGAAATATGAAAAAATAATATTTTTGATTAATTTTGAAATATGAAAAATTAATATTTTTATAAATTTTGAAATATGAAAAATTAATATTTTTGATGAATTTTTTTAATATGAAAAATTAATATTTTTATCAATTTTTAAAAAAAATTTTTTTTTTAATAATATTTCAAAATATTAATATTAATCTTGAACACGAAAATCAATATTTCAATTTTCAAAAAAAAAACTTTTATATTTTCAAAATATCAATTTGAAATATGAAATTTCTTCTCTCTTCTATAATAATTTCTATTTACCACAAATATACTATATCAATATGATAATTATTTATAATATCCCAGCGGTGCCTCCATATAATATGTCAGTATATTTATAAGAATCCTAGCAGTACTTTCCAAATAATATGTTAATATATAGCAGGGTTATAACCGATGTATGTAACAATCTTTCTTTAAACTAAATCCGCAATTAAACATACATTTGCTAAGACAATAAAATTAATCTAAATATCTGAATTCTTTATTATTAGTAAATAACTATGAACATGTTGATACATAAATATTTGTAATAATTAGAATATGAGTCAATATTATATGCGTTAAAACGAAAACTATTTAAAATATGCTATGCAAGCTCATGCAAATTTATCTCTAAAAATCAGCCTTACTCACAATTGAATTTTATTCAGTTAACACAATGAGGCTAAATATAAACCACTAAACATTCAGACTGGCACGATTCTAAATAGTGCTTAAATCTAACAATAGGTCAATAATTGTATATTCAGTTATTTAGCAAAAATTTGATTCTAATACAATTCTTACTTGGATACAAAAGTACATATATTCTTAATATGAACAGTTATTTAAATATCTATTTATTTAGATTGGAACAATTCTTAATTGCTTATAATTAAGACCAATTCTAAGATAACTATATATATATATCCTATATTTTACACAGATGAATTATTTAGCATGCAAGATACAAACTTAGCCTTATATATGATTATGAGCACAGTTAAAATACTGAGTGCTCTTAAACTTAATTGCTATAGCAATCTATTAATACATTACCAAAATGATATTCAGCTTCAAGACTTGTCCCACCTCATATAAAATAAGTGTAATTGCAATGGAAAAGGAGAAGTATGGCCCACTTTGTTTTATAGTTTGACTGTGTCCCACGCAAACAGTTTCAGTCAGTTACAAACTCAGCAGCCAGTGTCCTCCACCCTCTCCTGCATACAACGTTATTGTGTAATCATCGGTGTGAAATATGGGCGGCCCTTCGAAACCTTGTCCCTGCTATTGGCTCACCTTGTGAGTGTGCGTTGCTAAGGAGATGCATTCTTTAACAGCCAATCATCTCCTGGCTGTAATACCTGTGTCGCAACACCGTACCTTGTCCATCAGGTGGCAGTATTACAAACAGACAGCACAAAACAAATTAATCCTTAACATTTCTAAACTTTTTTTTTTGTTGGCAGTGGAAGAAAATATTTCTTCAAATATGCAATACTGTCATAATTTCTTGCATGAACCCTTCAGAATATCAATCATAGATGAGGCCAATTTATATCACCTCTCTGATCATTTTGATATCAAATATGTTATATTATTTATGTTGTATTATATTAAGGCAATTTAATATTGCTAATTATTTTGAAATTTATGGCATTTATATATCTAATATGTTTTCACATGATATAGTATACTCTATGTCTCCCACAGTCCTTGCATGCAGGAATTTTTCCCATGGTCCACCTGAAAAATAGAAAATTTATGTTATATATATATATATGCACTTCAAATATGGGATTATTAAAATAGTTATTTAATCTATACTAATTCTGAATTTATTTCCTATATAAATATCCCCTGCAGCAATTATCTATTTAATATAATGTGTTTAATTTCAACATATATATCATGAATCATTTTAAACATACATGGAAAACTGGCATTGTTCCCTTTGCAAAATGTATTTAATTCTATTTGTGTCACCTTCCCCCCAGCCGTATATCTGCAACACATGTCTTACTTTGAATCCACAAAGGTTTAGGTGACAAATTCCAGAGGGCTCCCGAGCACATTTTTTTCTCTCATCACCAAATGTCTTGGAGTTATAAAACTCTTCATATATAGTCAAATGAATAGGGTCACTGAGTTAGTTCCTTTTGGAAAATGTCTGTGTATTTTACACAGCAGGAGGGTGTGCTTCAAAGCTATGCTGATTTTCAATCCTGATAAACGTGTATTCACCCAGCTAACCCATCTGGTAGGGGGTTGGGACCCACAGTGGATTAAAAGCTGTGTTCAACAAACTCATGTTCAATTAATCCTGAGGTCTCATCTAACATATACAGTGTATAAAATATACATATATATATATATATATATATATATATATATATATATATATGTATACATATGTAATATTCATCATAATATTCATATACTCTGACAAGGGTATTGCAGTGTTTCCTTATTTGGACGATATCTTGGTACTAGCTCAGTCTTTACATTTTGCCGTATCTCACACAAATCAACTAGTGTTGTTTCTTCAAAGACATGGTTGGAGGATCAATTTTCCAAAAAGTTCCTTGATTCCTCAGACAAGGGTCACCTTTTTAGGTTTCCAGATAGATTCAGTGTCCATGACTCTGTCTCTAACAGACAAGAGACTAATAAAATTGGTTTCAGCTTGTCGAAACCTTCAGTCTCAATCATTCCCTTCAATGAGTATGTGCATGGAAGTTTTAGGTCTCATGAGTCGCATCGGATGCGATCCCCTTTGCTCGTTTTCATATGAGACCTCTTCAGCTTTGTATGCTGAATCAATGGTTCAGGGATCATACAAGGATATCACAATTAATAGGCGGAGTCGGTGGATGCGTTAGCAATTCCTTGGTTTTACCAACCTGCTTATATCTTTCCGCCTCTAGTTCTTCTTACAAGAGTGATCTCCAAGATCATCATGGAACAATCGTTTGTGTTTCTGGTAGCACCAGCATGGCCTCACAGGTTTTGGTATGCGGATCTTGTCTGGATGTCCAGTTGCCAACCTTGGCCACTTCCGTTAAGACCAGACCTTCTGTCTCAAGGACCATTTTTCTATCAGGATCTTAAATCGTTAAATTTAAAGGTATGGTATTTGATCGCTTAGTGCTTAGTCATAGAGGTTTCTCTGACTCAATGATTGGTACTATGTTACAGGCTCATAAATCTGTTTCTAGGAAGATTTATGATCGAGTTTGGAAGACTTATATTTCCTGGTGTTCTTCTCATAAATTCTCCTGCCATTCTTTTAGAATTCCTAGAATTTTACAGTTTCTTCAGGATGGTTTGGATAAAGGTTTGTCTGCAAGTTCCTTGAAGGGACAAATCTCTGCTCTTTCTGTTTTATTTCACAGAAAGATTGCTAATCTTCCTGATATTCACTGTTTTGTGCAGGCTTTGGTCCGTATCAAGCCTGTCATTAAATCAATACCTCTCCTTGGAGTCTACTCTTAATTTGGTTTTGAAGGCTTTGCAGGTTCCTCCTTTTGAGCATATGCATTCTTTGGATATTAAACTACTTTCTAGGAAAGCATTGTTCCTTTTGGCTATCTCTTCAGCTAGAAAAGTTTCTGAATTGTCTCTCTTGTGAGTCTCCTTTTCTGATTTTCCATCAGGATAAGGTTGTTTTGCGGACTTCGTTTAATTTTCTTCCTAAGGTTGTGAATTCTAACAACATTAGCAGGGAAATTGTTGTTCCTTCCTTGTGTCCTAATCCCAAGAACACTCTTGAAAGATCTCTACATTCTTTGGATGTTGTAAGAGCTTTGAAATATTATGTTGAAGCTACTAAAGATTTTCAGAAAGACTTCTAGTCTATTTGTTTTTTTTTTCTGGTCATAGGAAAGGTCAGAAAGCCTCTGCCATTTCTTTGGCATCTTGGTTAAAGCTTTTGATTCACAAGGCTTATGTAGAGGCGAGACAGTCTCCGCTTCAGATAATTACAGCTCATTCTACTAGATCAGTTTCCACTTCTTGGGCTTTTAAGAATGAAGCTTCGGTTGATCAGATTTGCAAAGCAGCAACTTGGTCTTTGCATACATTTTTACCATTTTGATGTATTTGCTTCTTCTGAAGCAGCCGTTTCAGTTTGATTCTTCTGCTTATGATTTACGTTTTTTTCTTGAAATTGATGTGAAATTTTTTAAGGAAGACTTATTTTTTTGTGGTTTAATTTTTTCAGCGGAAATAGCTGTTTTTATTTTATCTCCCACATCTTGGGTATTTCTATCCCATACCTCACTAGCTCATGGACTCTTGCAAATTACATGAAAGAAAACTTACATGATAAATTCATTTCTTTCATAATGGCAAGAGTCCATGAGGCTCGCCCTTTTTTATGGTGGTTAGGATTTTTGTATAAAAAGCACACTTTTATTTCCAATTCCTCTTTTTGTATGCTTTTTTACTCCTTATTTTATCACCCCACGTCTTGGCTATTCGTTAAACTGAATTGTGGGTGTGGTGAGGGGTGTATTTGTAGGCATTTTGAGGTTTGGGAAACCTTGCCCCTCCCGGTAGGATTGTATATCCCATACATCACTAGCTCATAGACTCTTGCCAATATGAAAGAAATATCTATCAGGTAAATTCTTACATAAATTATGTTTTATATATATTATATATATATATATATATATATATATATATATATATATATATATATATATACAGTCACTAATCAGCAGCCAACTCCCAGTAGTGCATTGCTGCTTCTAAGTTTACCTGGGTATGCTTTTAAAAAAAACAAAACAAAGCAAATTAGATAATAGAAGTAATTTGGAAAGTTGTTTAAAATTCTATGCTCTACCTGAACCATGAAATAAAATGTTTGGGTTTCATGTCTTTTAAAGGCATAGTCTAGTCAAAATTAAACTTTCATGATTCAGATAGAAAGTTGCTTAAAATTGCATGCTCTATTTTACTCCTATTATCAGTTCTCTTTGTACTCTTGTTATCTTTACTTGAATAATCAAGAATGTAAGCATAGGAGCCGGCCCATTTTTGGTTCAGCACCTGGGTAAGCGCTATCTGGTTGGTGTCTAAATGTAGCCACCAATCAGCAAGCCCTACCCTGGTGCTGAACCAAAAATAGGTCGGCTTCTAAGCTTACATTCAAATAAAAATAGCAAGAGAACGAAGAAAAATTGATAATAGGAGTAAATTAGAAAGTTGCTTAAAATTGCATGCTCTATCTGAATCATGAAAGTTTAATTTTGACTAGACTGTTCCTTTAAACTTCTGCCTTTGAGCATCAGGGATGCAAGACCAGCCCTGTGCGCTATTTCTCAACATGCAGCACAACAAACTTCTTTATATTTATAGCATTTACTAAAATATATAGCAATTGTGGAATCATTTGTTTTTATTGATATGGCTTTTCTATAGTCGTATCATGCAAACTGCTGTGTTTGTTGGAAGCAACACACTTCAAAACCCCATGGGAAAGATAATGCTGTGTTCAATCTGAATGAAACAGTAACATTTGCTAGATAAGTTCCCAAATCGGGACAGTGCACCATGTCTGCATCTAATGATATGATTGAAACCCAACGCTGAATACTCTACAAATGAATTTGATTAGTTACTGCTAAAAGTGTTCCTGATGTGAGAGATATGACATATTCCTTAGCTATAAAGATTAATATTTCATGTGGATTAAAGATCCAATCTAATTTTCACTCATATCAAATATCTGTGAGCTGTGAAGACATAGACATGATTAAATTTATGCACTCCAAAAAGTGATAAATCTAACGTATCTGAAAGTCTGTGACTATTCTTCCGTAAAATGTCAGAAAGTGAATTTCAGCATTACCTTTCAATACCATGTTCATTGCATTTTATGGGTTGGAGATTATTTCCTTAAATTTTAGAAACTCAAACTGTCTGCTAAGATCAGTTGCCTGTACATTTTAGGAAACATATTTCTAATGCAGGTTTGCATCTTAAAACAAATATGTTTTGTTATGAAGTAGATTAATTTCTTCTAAAACATGTGGGGCTAATAACTTCTTGTGCTTACAGGAATGTTTGATATCTATAAATCTGAACTAACCATGGCATTATTGGATCAGAACAGATATTTATCAGGCACTAAATAAGTCATTGTAAATGTAAATATTATCTAAATTCATGGAAAACCATAGTCTTATGTTTATGAAACTGATTTCCATTAAAAAAAAATCACCCTAATTTGGGCAAATAGGCATCAATACTTATTTAAATTTTGCAGTCAATGCATATAAATCACCTACCATTTCAATGTATTTCTTTTCATATAAACGCACTAAACTGCCATTCCCACATATTCAGACCACATATGATTGACCAGGCAGAGTTTCTCTGATGTTGAACTCACCATAGGGGAATGAGGGATGAGCCTTATTTCCAGCAGGACTTTTGGGGGAAGCTGAGTACCTTATTGTTTTACATTTGTTTTTCTAGTGGATCTGTGATTTTCCATTTTCTAGACTCTTGGCTGTAGCACTTAAAGGGACATTCCAGCCAAAATTGGAATCCACATGGATGTGTTTCAGTAGAAGCTTTTTTGTAATATACAGTACCTGTATTAGCAACAATGCTTCTTATAAAATCTATAGCTGTTTCAAATGTGTATTTAAGTATGTACTGTGCACCAGTTTTTTAAACACAGCACTTGCTCAGGTGCTTATACCATCTGGTAATGACTCAATTTGTTAATTGCTGTCATGAAACAAGCCCCACTGGTGCTCTGAGCAGCTGCAGTATTTAAAATGCTGGCACACAGAGAATATCTAGCTATGCTTCACATACACGTGGAGAGAAAATCTGTATCACTAAAACAGTGATAACTTTTACTAGAAGCATTTTTGCCAATACATGTATGTTGCAAATACGTTTCTATACAAAGATGTAATTCATGTATGGGCATTTCAATTTTGACTAGAATGTCCCTTTAAGGCTCTAATTAGACAGGTCTCATGATATTGGTGCCTGCCAACAGAGAGGGAATGGGGGGGGGGGGGGCATTTGAATGTATATGTAACTACCAGACCAACAGTGTGACAGTGTGAACAGGGGTTACAGTATATTGAAACAATTCCATTCTCTATATGTACAAGTGGTGTAAGTAAATCATTAAACAGATTAGGCTTCTGTTATTTATCATTTTACATATAACAGCCAAATAGCACTTTCTGATTGTTATGTGTTCTATGTACACAATATCCAGTGGTGGAAAACTATTACAGTAATTCACCAGTCACTGGAAAAAATATAATCATTTTGTACTTGTCCTCTGCAGTTTCTTAGTATTTAAGAACAAATGGTCTAAAATTAATTTCCAGCCATGACAATATGTATTTACAATAAAATAATACTTTATATTAATATATATTAAATATGATTTGATTGGGAGAATTTTGTCTGATCTAAAAAAATTGTACAATAACTGCTCAGAAATATGCATAACGTCTTTAGCCATAAGTAAGAGAGCAATTAACCAGATTAGTTAAAGGCATTTAACACCAAAAATATCTTCCACGATTAAGATAAAATAATGATTTAAACGTAAAAAAAAACCCCAACTTTTCAATTGATTTGAATTATTAATTGCACTTCATTTTCTTTGGTATCCTTTGTTGAAAAGCAGGTTAGTAGGCAGAAGTTTTGCAATGTTTTTAACAATGTTATACATTTGCAAGACCACTAGATGGCAGCAGTGTTTTCACAAAGTGCTCCAGATATGCACACACTCCTTACATAGGTTTTCTCTTTAACAAAGAATACCATAAGAACAAAGCAAATTTGATAATAGAAGTACACTGGAGACTTTTTTAATGGTATCCTTTTTTGAATCACAAAAGTAAAATGTGGGATTCATGTCCCTTGTACAAGACAAGATGTATATTCCTTTTTCACACAAATATTAAAATAGTAAAAATAAATTAGTATTTTTCATTTAAAAACAAGAGTTCAGCATAAAAATGTGTATTATTAATTATATACTGTGGTCCACATAAATATAGTCACTATAAATGCAGATTTACATGATAAGGAACATGATTTGTCAGTCCAATCCCCTAAAGCACACTGAAGCTGTTAAATATAAATTGAGGTAGAGTGTCCTGAAATACCAACATTATATTCTAGTTGATGGGTCTGTATTTGACTAGTTAATATGCTAAAGACACCCATTTTCACAAACATACAGCAGGGGCCCAGCTACAAGACCACATTTGTTGCTAGCTAAGCCATGGACAATAGCAGCTTTGCAGATAAAAATCAGTTTGTGTTATACTTCAAATGCATTAGAGTCAACAAGAAACTAGCACAGTAGTTTGCCATTAACATGATCTTATTAAGATCATACACTTCCATGCACTTGATCTTTTGGTCATTGAGAATCAATACTACTTAAGGTTAATACTACTATTATGTATTATGTGAGGGTCATGCATAAAACTCATGTCCTGCTAAAGAACTATGCCACAATTTGATGTTGGATCAGTAAATTTGTGAACGTAACTGAGGCATGACATATTTTTTTTAATCAGTTTATAGAGCGAATTGAATATTCTTTAGCACTGAGTTTTCTTCTACACTGTGAACAATTTTGAAATTAGCATAATTATCTGTGTAGTTGTTTAATCCTCCAAGGGGTGCTTAGAAATAGAGTCAACAAGTTTGTTTTGTTTTGCAGGTTTTATGTTTGGAAATGATACTGGTTTAAATGCTTCCTCTTTTCCAAGAATGTGTATCAGCTTTCAGATTTCTAAACCTGCTTATGTTCCATTGTATTGTTCTGTCAGGAATATGTTTATCATCACAAACTGCTTGATGACATTTAGGGACAGTAAACTCTAAGATATGTTTATATAAAACTATTAGTTTTGCACAGTAAAACAGCTTTACAGTATACTATTACTTTTTTACCCGTTTTCATATAAATTAGCTCTGAAAATTGAGGATTTTCTAATTTTTATAACTGGAAAGGCCCACTGCAGACTTTCAAGGCTAATACTGCTAATATATCTTTATCTAAGTTGCTTTAGAAGAAACCAACTGCAAAACATTGTACTTTATACCAACAAAATGACCATGCATAGATAGTCTTGTCTTCTGCATAGAATGGCTATGCTATATAAGGCATGTGGTTGGTGGAGTTTGGCTATTGAAAAACAACTGCAGCCAACAAAATGTTTGTTTTAAAAATGTTTAGAAAAAGTGATATTGTACATTAGATTTTTCTTTGCATAAATGTTTTATAGCTGATCCATTTATATAGCCCATCTGGTAGTGTTTTTATAAAAATGTATAGTTTTTCTTATTTTTTAAGGACATTGTGCTGATTTTCAGACTCCTAACCAAGCTTCACAGTGCCAGATGTATACACACATTTACAGACAACTGCAGGCTCCTGTTTACTTTATTTGTCTTTTCAAATCCAGGTAAGGGGGGGAGGAGGGGAGTGTCTGCTCTTTTTGTTTACCCAGTCCCTTTCAGTGGATGTCCCAGGCTACTTCATCAACAGTGTTAAACTGGGATCTTCTAAGTAAGTTTTAAAAAACATTTATACAGGATTTTTAGATCAGTATCTGTGCATATTCTTCCTTACAGCAGTTTCTATTAGAAGCAGTTAAATGAAAATTGGTGTATACTGTCCCTTTAACTGATATTTTACAGCATGAGCTCATCATTTATATCTCATTCTAATTTGCCACAACAAAAGAGATAAGAATATTTAAGAGACTTTACAAGGGGTATATAATTTGACTGCAAATACAAATTTTGTTATTAAAATTACAGCTGTAAATGATTTTAAAACATTATTGTGGATGAATATCGTTCACAAGTCATTGTTTAGTTGCTGACATATATGCATTTGAGCTCAATATCTCTTTAGTTTCCAGTATCAAAAAATGTAGTCAACAAATGCTGTCCCCATGCATACTAGGTCAAGACCTAAACTGTAGGTGACTAACTGGAATTAATCAAACTGGGTGTTTGTGAGTAATACTGAGCTACTAGGAAAATAAGTCATTGCTGTATTGTGGATATCTACTACTCCAGCTGTGCATTTCAAATTTAAATAGGAGCATTTTCACAATAGTCATCTATTTGCATAAAGATTTATTAACAGATTACAGATAACATTATGAACAATACAGACTTTGAATCACACAAGATACATTTAGCCACCAATCAGCAAGTGCTACCCAGGTGGTGAACCAAAAATGGGCCGGCTCTGAGGCTTACATTCCTGCTTTTCAAATAAAGATGCCAAGAGAACAAATAAAAATTGATAATAAGAGTAAATTAGAAAGTTGTTTAAAATGGATTGCTCTATATGAATCATGAAAGGAAAACATTTGGTTTCATATCCCTTTAAGTATCACTAGATGGTTACAAATGACGGGCAGCCACAATGCAGTAACTACCAAGTACTTTCTGCAAATGCTATACAATAGCAGTCACAGTATTCTCTGCTTGTCACTATTATCTGTTGGCTCTAATGCACCTCCTGATACCCAGTGCCAACAACTATAGGCCTCCTTCTGAATGCTAAACACACAATATTAAAATATATTCTAAATTAGCCAAAAAAGCTAATAAAAATAGTCCCAGCCTTATCTGTCTACAGCCACTTCTGGCCAGCAGGAACAGGATCCCTCCTCATCTTGCCTTGCCATGGTCTGTACCTAGATTGTGGTTCCCTTTCAGTTGTACAATTTTTAAAAAGATTCTGGCTGTAAAAATGTACTTTGTAAAATCTGAGCCCTCCAAATCGATTAATTGTTTTGAATGAAAAGTCCTGTGGAAGGTGTTAGGGTGGAAAATTGAGGTGTTTCCCTTAGGTGTTGGGGTATTTTAGTGAAATGGTATTGGCAGGTTGATTGGGTGTTTGGGGAGATTTTGGTAGAGTGGTAATGTGGAGGGGTCATTAGGTGTTTGGGGAGATTTTGGTAGGGAGTCATGTAGGGGGTTTGTGAGAAACTAATTTGGGGCCAGGTCATGCTAAGGGTTTATTGCAATTATAGTTGGGTCACAATAAAGGTTAAAGGGCAAGTCAACCCAACATTTATTATGACTTCTTTAGATTATGTAAGTAATAAGTTTTACAGCAAACTGTAGCCCAAGTTGGATCAAAACTTTGCAAGTAAAAACACTTACTTCCCCTACTCCGGCCATTTTGTAATGGCCGGCTGACCCTTTCCCTGACGTCAGCCAAACAGAAATTACAGCTTCAACTAAGGGTGATTTGCGCATGCGCAATGGGCCATTTTCGTCAAGGGGGGCATTTTAAAATGCCCCCTTGGTATGATATAGGTACCAGGGTTTTAGCTGTTGGGTCTGAATTCTCTTATGCATTTCAAACATCTGTAAGAAACTGCCATAATTTAGTCACAAACACAAAGGTTAATGCAACAAAAATGGAGCTACTATGAAAAATCAGTTCTTGTTAAATTGTTTTTAGAGACAAACACAGGCTTTGTAGCTTTTGTTCCTTTCCTTATAAACTGTCTGTGACTCAACTACCCCTCTTCAGATAACATTATACTCTGTCATTGTTGAGACCTACAGTCTTTTAATATGAGATACAACAAATGATCATAAATAAATCATATTTAGTAATAATCTAAGGCCTAGATTTGGAGTTTGGCGGTAGCCGTGAAAACCAGCGTTAGAGGCTCCTAACGCTGGTTTTAGGCTACCGCCGGTATTCGGAGTCATTCAAAAAAGGATCTAACGCTCACTTTTCAGCCGCGACTTTTCCATACCGCAGATCCCCTTACGTCAATTGCGTATCCTATCTTTTCAATGGGATCTTTCTAACTCCGGTATTTAGAGTCGTGTCTGAAGTGAGCGTTAGAAATCTAACGACAAAACTCAGCAGAAAAAAGTCAGTAGTCAAGAGCTTTCTGGGCTAACGCCAGTTCATAAAGCTCTTAACTACTGTGCCCTAAAGTACACTAACACCCCTAAACCGAGGCCCCCCACATCGCAGACACTCTAATAATTTTTTTTAACCCCTAATCTGCCGACTGCCACCTACGTTATACTTATGTACCCCTAATCTGCTACCCCTAACACCGCCGACCCCTATATTATATTTATTAACCCCTAATCTGCCCCCCTCAACGTCGCCTCTACCTACCTACACTTATTAACCCCTAATCTGCCGAGCGGACCGCACCGCTACTATAATAAAGTTATTAACCCCTAATCCGCCTCACTAACCCTATAATAATTAGTATTAACCCCTAATCTGGCTGTTCCAATCAGCCAATAGAATGCGAGCTCAATCTGATTGGCTGATTGGATCAGCCAATCGGATTGAACTTGATTCTGATTGGCTG
This sequence comes from Bombina bombina, assembly GCF_027579735.1. Taxonomy (NCBI): domain Eukaryota; kingdom Metazoa; phylum Chordata; class Amphibia; order Anura; family Bombinatoridae; genus Bombina; species Bombina bombina. The sequence goes on along the minus strand of NC_069501.1, from coordinate 958,579,966 downwards.
ACTCCATCAGCCAATCAGAATATTCCTACCTTAATTCCAATTGGCTGATAGAATCCTATCAGCCAATCGGAATTCGAGGGACGCCATCTTGGATGACGGCATTTAAAGGAACCGTCATTCGTCGTTCAGTCGTCGGCCAGGATGGATGTTCCGTGTCGGAGGTCTTCAGGATGCTGCCGCTCCGCTCCGGATGGATAACGATAGAAGATTCCGCTTGGATGAAGACTTCAATCGGATGGAAGACCTCTTCTGCCCCGCTTGGATGAAGACTTCTACCGGATGGAGGACCTCTTCTTGCTCCGCTTGGATGAAGAATTTGGCTCGGCTGGGTGAAGACGACTCAAGGTAGGGAGATCTTCAGGGGCTTAGTGTTAGGTTTATTTAAGGGGGGTTTGGGTTAGATTAGGGGTATGTGGGTGGTGGGTTGTAATGTTGGGGGGGGTATTGTATGTTTTTTTTAACAGGCAAAAGAGCTGAACTTCTTAGGGGCATGCCCCGCAAAGGGCTCTGTTCAGGGCTGGTAAGGTAAAAAGAGCTTTGAACTTTAGTAATTTATAATAGGTTAGGGCATTTTTTTTATTTTGGGGGGCTTTGTTATTTTATTAGGGGGCTTAGAGTAGGTGTAATTAGTTTAAAATTGTTGTAATATATTTCTAATGTTTGTAAATATTTTTTTATTTTTTGTAACTTAGTTCTTTTTTATTTTTTGTAACTTAGTTCTTTTTTATTTTTTGTACTTTAGTTAGTTTATTTAATTGTATTTATTTGTAGGAATTGTATTTAATTTATTTATTGATAGTGTAGTGTTAGGTTTAATTGTAGATAATTATAGGTATTTTATTTAATTAATTTATTGATAGTGTAGTGTTAGGTTTAATTGTAACTTAGGTTAGGATTTATTTTACAGGTAAATTTGTAATTATTTTAACTATTTTAGCTATTAAATAGTTCTTAACTATTTAAAAGCTATTGTACCTGGTTAAAATAAATACAAAGTTACCTGTAAAATAAATATTAATCCTAAAATAGCTATAATATCATTTTAATTTATATTGTAGCTATATTAGGATTTATTTTACAGGTAAGTATTTAGCTTTAAATAGGAATAATTTATTTAAGAAGAGTTAATTAATTTCGTTAGATTAAAATTATATTTAATTTAGGGGGGTGTTAGTGTTAGGGTTAGACTTAGCTTTAGGGGTTAATACATTTATTAGAATAGCGTCGGCAGATTAGGGGTTAATAATTGAAGTTAGGTGTCGGCGATGTTAGGGAGGGCAGATTAGGGGTTAATACTATTTATTATAGGGTTAGTGAGGCGGATTAGGGGTTAATAACTTTATTATAATAGCGGTGCGGTCCGGTCGGAAGATTAGGGGTTAATAAGTGTAGGCAGGTGGAGGCGACGTTGTGGGGGGCAGATTAGGGGTTAATAAATATAATATAGGGGTCGGCGGTGTTAGGGGCAGCAGGTTAGGGGTACATAGGGATAATGTAAGTAGCGGCGGTTTACGGAGCGGCAGATTATGGGTTAAAAATAATATGCAGGGGTCAGCGATAGCGGGGGCGGCAGAATAGGGGTTAATAAGTGTAAGGTTAGGGGTGTTTAGACTCGGGGTACATGTTAGGGTGTTAGGTGCAGACGTAGGAAGTGTTTCCCCATAGGAAACAATGGGGCTGCGTTAGGAGCTGAACGCGGCTTTTTTGCAGGTGTTAGGTTTTTTTTCAGCTCAAACAGCCCCATTGTTTCCTATGGGGGAATCGTGCACGAGCACGTTTTTGAAGCTGGCCGCGTCCGTTAGCAACTCTGGTATCGAAAGTTGAAGTTGCGTTAAATATGCTCTACGCTCCTTTTTTGGAGCCTAACGCAGCCATTCTGTGGACTCTCAATACCAGAGTTATTTTAAAGGTGCGGCCAGAAGAAAGCCAGCATTAGCTACGCGGGTCTTTACCGACAAAACTCTAAATCTAGCCGCAAGTTAGCTACATCTACCGCAGCGCTGATCATTTTTAAACCCTTTTTTTTTTTTTTACTAATCTTGGAATGGTTTTAATTTTGGAGAATGCCACCGACCGTGGAATTCATCACCTAGTATATTAATTACAACAATCTTGAAGTGTCCAAAAGTTATATTAAAGAGACAGTATAGTGAAAATGTAAATTTCATTATTTAGATAGAGCAGGCAACACCTTTTCATTTTATTGCTATCAGGTTCCTACTGAGTATATGGTATGGGTTGGTGGGGTCCTACCACTCAGCATTACATTAAAATGATCCTCTTCACAATAGCTGGCTCTGTAGGCTGCTAAATGACTTCCTGCAGAGCTGTCTCCTCTGATGGATTTGCATTCAGTGCAGGATTGGTCTGTGTAGGCAAGGAGTATGCATGGATTGTTGCTCATATTGAAATAGCAGTGTTCTTGGGGTCAGCATGTTTCTTGTCACCTACTGTCTGCTTGTTGTCTGTCCTCTTTTATATACGTGCATGCTGCCCCTTTTGTGTTATCATCTTGTGTCTATCTGTAAACAGTAATTTAAGGTTTACCTGTGTCCTGGGCATAACAACAGGGTCTCAGAGGTCTCAATTGAGAACAGGTCCACACAACTAGGGGCCCTTCAATCAGTAGTGGCTTTCCAACAAGGGGGCCCGGTGGTGCCCGGGTTCCACCTGCATCATGTCTGGTCCCTCACTGTGTCCCAACCCCTTGCAAAAAGGGCCTTGTATGGAAAGTATACAAATTTGCCTTTATGGTGGCACTATTTCCAAGATGGCTGCAACAATAATTTCCTCCATATTTATACAAGAAGGATGGACAAGTGCATTTTCTCTGGTGTGGACTAATCCAGGGGAAGGATGACAGTCACAGAAAAGCAGCTCATTTTGATGGTGCTTGTTGATGTCTGTGGGTGCCTAATTTTGTTTGATTGTGGATCTCGGAGATGCATTTGTGAGTGCCTGTAGATCTGTGTGTATTATTTGATTGTTAGATGATTTTTTATTACATTTCACTTTTTTTTTTTTTACTATTTATTGAAAACAAATTTATAAAATACAGTGACATAATGGTGTTATACATTTTAAATGTTTTTGTTACCAAAACTAGTATATTATACTTGTCAGTCTTAAATAGCAAAAGGGCAGGGAAGTGGGCTGCTCTGCTTTAAAATTCCAGGTCTCTTTTTGTTCCCAGTAATGCTCTGATTTCTATTGTCAAATTTGCTTTGTTCTTCTAATATCCTTTGTTGAAAAGTATACCTAGTTAGTCACAGAAGCAGCAGTGCACTACTGTGAGGTAGCTAGTTACTGGTGACTGTACATATACATATTTTTGTCTTTGACTCACCTGATGAGTTCAGCTAGCTCTCAGTAGTATACTGCTGCTCCTGATTGTACTCTTCAACAAATGAAACCAAAAGAACAAAGTAAATTTGATAAATGAAGTAATTTGGAAAGTTGACCTATCTGAATTATAAAATTTTCATTGTGACTTTACTATCCCTTTAAATAACAGTCATAATTAACAAGTAGTTAAGATTATATTGTAAATATTATTGCCATTAATTCTTGCCACATTTATACCCCTTAACCTTTTTTTGCCTTTAAGTAAATCTGCACTTGAATACCCCTGGGAACATGTTTGTAAAGCATCAGATTGATTTTTAAGGGCTAACCGTAGATGATAATGATAAACTAATGTCACTTCTCTCACCAAATGAAAATTTTCTTCCAACCCATTTAAGATAGATTGTGTCCCTTGCCCACAGTGTGCCGTTCTGTGGCAGATTAAATGAAACTTGTCATACTTATCTTATGTGGGCAGATTGGAGTGAGGGGGAGGCAGTCACCAAAGCCAATACTGGTGTCATTCAATCAAGAATTCATTATCATAAAAAATTACATTGGTGATGAAAATCTGTTCTCTGAGTTAGAAGCCAGAGTAGAGATTATGTTAGATAAATTCTTATACAACAAGCTCATCTGGGTACTTGCTGTTCTGCCTTTCTGTTTCTGCTTCTGTTGTGTTATTGATTCATTTCTTAAAACAGCTCTGCTCTTAAAGGGACAGTGTACTGTAACATTTTCTTTACCTTAATGTGTTTCCAATGACTTGTTATAACAGCTGCAGAGTATTAAATGTATGAGAAATTGCTGATTTTGTTATTTGAAACCACAGCCCATCAAAATCAATCGGTTGAGCTTGCAGGGAAATCGGACATCCTTAGTTTATCACTTTCTGTACACACACACATTATAAATGGTAAAAAAAAAGAACAATTGAAACATTTAATATTTTTTTATTTTAAATACTTTATTTTGAAGAGAAGCTCAGACACAGGAGCCCACAAAGGCTACTTTACATTGGATAGACAGAGACATTACAGTGCAGATATCATTGACATATCATTAACAGACATTATCAAGAGCGAGGTACATGTCTTGGTTACAACTTATAGGCATGTGAGACCTCCAAGCTCATATTTTCTACATATTAGCATAAAACAAATAATTTACAATTTAAAACTAAATTTTAATAAGGAAATCCGCCTGGACATCAACCTACATGCTCTCGCTGGTTACAATTGGATGTCGGTAGAAAGAAGTAATATACAAACATTGATATGTTTCGTACTAGTCAGGTTTGTATGTCTTGATTACAATATGTAGGCTTATATTATTTTCAGCTTCTAAAACCTAAACATAAAAAACATCTAACTTAACTAACTGTAATCTACAACGCAATAGTACAATTGTGGTCGTTGATGAAAGATTTGCCCAAGATCAGGCCATTACCATCTCTGTCAATTTACCTTTCTAGACTCCTTTTGACACCATCATCCCTCCATGCCCTGCCATCCATCCCTCATCGTAGTTTGATGCTCATATTCGATGTCAGTTAAGGGGCTGTTGGGCACTACTTACCATGTAGGTGTTCAGTAAGCATAAATATTGAATCCTGGAAGTGGTGTAATATTCTGTTTCTAAGATTTGTTGGGATGTGTAAGAGAAAGGGTTCCCATTAATGAATAAAGGACTTAATCCATGCCTCTATATGAGCTTGTGTGTTAACTTGCTCTATATCAGTATTTGATTATGCATGACTATCACCACCTTTTTAAATTGTGGGTCTCAGTATTGTTGTATGTAGACAACATGTTGTTGTAGTGGGCGATCTGCTAAGAATAGTACATAGTGTACTGCGAAATGTATCTTGGTTTTAAGTATTTTGGAGAGCCAATGTGCTACTTTGTTCCAGAATCTCTGCAATTTTGGGCAATTCCAGAATAGGTGTGCAATGCTTGAAAAAGGTGCTGAGCATTTACAACATATGTCTTGTGACTCTGGAATCCATTTTGATCGCAATTTAGGTGTTATATATGTTTGATGCATCAGCTTGATATGGGCTTCCCTGAAATATGAGGAAAGGGTGGCTTTTCTAACTCTGCTGAAGCTATCCAGAATAACCTCAGGTGTGACAGGTTTGTCGTTTAAATCTTGTTTCCAGTTGGAAAGTATGTGTTGCTGGGTTTGCTGTTCAAATTGTGCAGTCAAGAAGTTGTATATATGTGAAATGGAATGGGTTCCCTATCAAGCAAGGTAGCATAATTTTTCTACATTGGGACGGTCCACACTCTCTCTGCCCAAAGGCAGGAGGGAATTTACGTAGTACCTGCATTGGAGGTACGCAAAATGGTTTGTTCTAGGAATATTGTAAAGTCTTTGGAGCTCAATGAATGGGAGAATCTGAGGATCACTTGGGTTAAGCATCTGGAACACTGAGATGAGTCCCTGCTGTCTCCACAGTTGGAAGGTTTTAGTAGTGTAGCCAGGAATAAAGTTTGGGTTGCCCAGTATGGGTAAGTATTTGCTCATTTTAAAGTCTATCTTTCATAGGTTGCAGTGTTTTCCCCAGGCACTTAGTGGATCTCTAAAGAGAATGTTTTGTTTAATGTGTAATGGGAGGGCAGTAAGTGCGGTGTGTGGAAGGAAGGCTGGAAGGTAGGGGGCTATAAGCTCTTTTTCAATTGGTGGGCAAAAGTAGTCCGAGGCAACCAGCCATCCTATGGCTAATTTAACCAAAGTGGCCCAGTTATACCACTGAATGTTAGGTAATTTCAACCGACTGAAGGTATGTGGCATAGCCAGGTGCATTTTACTGATTCTGTGTTTTTTCTGCTTCCAAATGAAGCAGCCGAACAAAGTAGTGATTTTTTTTAATGTTTGAAACATTTAATATTTTACTGCTTATATCTTCTACCTCCATCTGGATGTGTAATTTCGTTTGCTGGCTATGTTTACAAGTTTTCTTTAACCTATAATTGAGTATAGAATCTTTCAGAAAAGGTAGGGATACCTATCAGCTATTTCAAATGCTGAAATAAAGTGAAAGGATATTAAAGAAAAAAAACAAAAAAACTTAATACAATCCAGCAGGTAAAATGAATAATTGGAAACAAATTAAAGTGGAGAAACAATTAGGGTAAACTGTCTTGTTAACTAGTAGATGCTTTATTTCATAACACCATTTACTGATTTATAACCTGTCAGCTGAATTAATTATAATACAAAAGATCAATAATTCCCCAAGGTTGGTTCCTCCTTTAACATATAAATAATACAAATAAGGAGACAGGGAAACAAAATATACTTCTATAATTAGCTTTCAATTTCCTTTAGTTTTAGTATTAAAGATATCATATTTGCATTGGAAATCTGGGGGGGGGGTAGGACAGGGGGGACTAGTACCCCTCTTGAGTTTTTTCCTTTATAAACAAACATAAGCACCCACTTGATTAGCTTTTCTTTCATGTAATTGGCAAGAGGCCATGAGCTAGTGACGTATGGGATATACAATCCTACCAGGAGGGGCAAAGTTTCCCAAACCTCAAAATGCCTATAAATACACCCCTCACCACACCAACAATTCAGTTTTACAAACTTTGCCTCCTATGGAGGTGGTGAAGTAAGTTTGTGCTAAGATTTCTACGTTGATATGCGCTTCTCAGCATTTTGAAGCCCGATTCCTCTCAGAGTACAGTGAATGTGAGAGGGATGTGAAGGGAGTATCACCTATTGAATGCAATGGTTTTCCTCACTGGGATCTATTTCATAGGTTCTCTGTTATCAGTTGCAGAGATTAATCTCCTACCTCCCTTTTCAGATCGACGATATACTCTCATATTCCATTACCTCTACTGATAACCGTTTCAGTACTGGTTTGGCTATCTGCTATATGTGGATGGGTGTCTTTTGGTAAGTATGTTTTCATTACTTAAGACACTCTCAGCTATGGTTTGGCACTTTATGTATTTATATAAAGTTCTAAATATATGTATTGTACTTATATTTGACATGATTCAGGTTTTCAGTATATTTCCTTTTGCAGACTGTCGGTTTCATATCTGGGAAATGCATTTTTTAGGAAAATGTATTTCTTACCTGGGGCTTAGTCTTTTTTTTCAAATTGACTGTCTTTCAATTTCGCGGGCAGAATTAGGCTCGCAAGGGCGCAAAATGCCAAAGTTAATTGTGTCATTCTTGGCGCAAGACTTTTTTGGCGCAAAGTTACGTTCGTTGACGCAAATTTGTAATTTCCGGCGTCTTAGTTGATGCCGAGTCTTTCACAAGGTTGCGTCATCTATGACACAAGTGTGTCATTTCCAGACGTTATTGGCGCCAAAAAATATTTTTCTGTTTGTGTGTGTCATACTTGGCGCCAAATATTTTCATTATTTAAGACCCCATTCCTATATGCCTCTTGCCTTTTTTTCTATCAGAGGGCTATACTGTTTGCATTTTTTCCCATTCCTGAAACTGCCATATAAGGAAATTGATAATTTTGCTTTATATGTTGTTTTTTTCTCTTACATTTGCAAGATGTCTCAATCTGATCCTGTCTCAGAAATCATTGTTGGAACCCTGCTGCCTGATAACAGTTCTACCAAACTAAGTGCTTTTGTTGTAAACTTGTGGAGGTTATTTCTCCAGCTGTGGTTTGTAATAGTTATCATGATAAACTTTTACATGCAGAGAATGTATCCATCAGTATTAGTTCATTACCTGTTGCTGTTCCCTCAACATCTAATGGACAAGATATACCTGTAAATTTAAAAGAATTTATTTCTGATTCTATTCAGAAGGCTTTGTCTGCCCTCCCGCCTTCTAATAAATGTAAAAGGTCTTTTAAAACTTCTCATAAAGTTGATGAAATTTCAAATGACCGGCAACATGCTGAATTATCCTGCTCTGATGAGGATCTATCTGGTTCAGAAGATCCTACCTCAGATATTGACACTGACAAATCTTCTTATTTATTTAAAATGGAGTATATTCGTTCTTTGTTAAAAGAAGTGTTGATTACATTGGATATGGAGGAAACTAGTCCTCTTGATATTAAAACTAGTAAACATTTAAATTCTGTTTATAAACCTCCTGCGGTTACTCCAGAGGTTTTTCCAATTCCTGGTTCTATTTCTGATATGATTTCTAAGGAATGGAATAGGCCTGGTACTTCTTTTATTCCTTCTTCAAGGTTTAAAAAATTGTATCCTTTGCCAGCAGTTACATTGGAGTTTTGGGAAAAGATCCCCAAAGTTGATGGGGCTATCTCTACTCTTGCTAAACGTACTACTATTCCTACGGAAGATAGTACTTCTTTTAAAGATCCTTTAGATAGGAAACTTGAATCTCATCTAAGGAAAGCCTATTTATATTCAGGTCATCTTCTCAGACCTGCAATTTCTTTTGCTGATGTTGCAGCTGCTTCAACTTTTTGGTTGGAGACTTTAGCGCAACAAGTATTGGATCCTGAATTGTCTAGCATTGTTAACTTGATTCAACATGCTAATAATTTTATTTGTGATGCCATTTTTGATATCATCAAAATTGATGTTAAATCTATGTCTTTAGCTATTTTAGCTAGAAGAGCTTTGTGGCTTAAATCTTGGAATGCTGACATGACTTCTAAGTCCAGATTGCTATCTCTTTCTTTCCAAGGTAATAAATTATTTGGTTCTCAGTTGGATTCAATAATTTCAACTGTCACTGGGGGGAAGGGAGTTTTTTGCCTCAGGATGAAAGACCTAAGGGTAAATCTAAAGCTTCTAACCATTTCGTTCCTTTCGACAAAATAAGGAACAGAAACCTAATAAATCCAAGCCATTTAGGAGATCAAAGCCAGCCCCCAAGTCTGCATGAAGGTGCGGCCCTCATTCCAGCTCAGCTGGTAGGGGGCAGATTAAGATTTTTTAAAGATGTTTGGACCAATTCGGTTCAAAATCAATGGATTCAGAGTATTGTCTCTCAGGGGTACAGAATAGGATTCAGAGTAAGCCTGTCTGTGAGAAGAATTTTTCTCTTATGAATTCCAGCAAACCCAGTAAAGGCTCAGGCTTTCCTGAAGTGTGTTTCAGACCTGAAGTTATCAGGGGTAATCATGCCAGTTCCGTTTCAGGAACAGGGTCTGGGGTTTTATTCAAATCTATTCATTGTCCCAAAGAAAGAAAATTCATTCAAACCAGTTTTGGATCTGAAAATTTTTAATCGTTATGTAAGAGTACCAACTTTCAAAATGGTGACTATAAGGATTATTCTGCCTTTTGTTCAGCAAGGGCATTATATGTCCACAATAGACTTATAGGATACATATCTTCATATTCCGATTCATCCAGATCATTATCAGTTTCTGAGATTCTCTTTTCTAGACAAGCATTACCAATTTGTCGCTCTTCCTTTTGGCCTAGCGACAGCTCCAAGAATATTTTCAAAGGTTCTCGGTGCCCTACTCTCTGTAATCAGAGAACGGGGTATTGAGGTGTTTCCTTATTTGGATGATATCTTGGTACTAGCTCAATCTTTACATTCTGCAGAATCTCACACAAATCAACTAGTGTTGTTTCTTCAAAGACATGGTTGGAGTAGATGAAACGCACATCGGCAATTGGCTGGCCACCCCATGTGACCTGACATGCTTGTTTGTAGATTGGATGGCGGAGAAACTTATGTGTGCAATGAAGTTTGTGAGCCTAAGCAAGTTTGTTCATTCCGGAAACTGTCCTGAGTGACATAGAGGCTATCTGTTTGGCTTGTGCAGCGGATTCCATACTTCATCTGTAAAACTTTTCTGTCAGACGGAAGGAAGAGCGGTGAAGTTTGGCAGCAATCAGGTGTAGTTGACAGAGGGATACGGATATACACACTTAGTATCCTCCTGCATCTTTGCTTTGTGCCATTATTCTTTTCACAACTTTGCTTCTACCTCGCTGTGATTTAAACGAGATGGGTATAGTTGACAGAGGGGTATATTAACTAACAAAAGATATCCTCCTGCATTTTTTCTTGTCAAAAACATTTTCTCCTGCTGCAATACTAATAACTATGCTTCTAGCGCTACATGATACATCATACATCCTTGTTTATCTTGGCTCAAGTTACTCTGTGAAAGTTGCCACATATCACTTCCCTGGCTATAGGGGAACTTGATACCTACAGAAAGTCATTCCAGTCTATTTGCTATGTATAGACTTATTACATTATGTATGTCTACTGTTTTGGCTCTTTAGGTATCATTAGAAAATCTGCACAATTATGTTATACTATATACCTCTTATGTGTTGATGCATATAACATATGTAGTTATGCTATATCTAGCATTTTAGCTTAAATGTCTGGTTGTCAAACTGATTATACGTTTAAGATATAAGCGTCTATGCACAGGTGCAGTAACTCCAAATGTACAGTTCTACTAAAACCTATTTAGGTCTGCATAAATAAGATTGAGAACTGCACCCTGTGCTTAGCCAACTATAATATCCATAACAGCACTACATATCTGTATATATTTCTAGCAATACTTTCTTTCCACTCAATGCATGTCTTTTAACATGGACCGGTCCTAGCATTTCTCAACTTTTGTATATATCTTGTACTATATATTCATTGTTTTTAACCACAATTTTTTTTCTTGATTGGTTGTTGCCATTTTAACGGGCCTGCACTCAGCACAGTGTGAGAATAAAAATTACCTTTTTTCAAATGCATTTTGTGTTGCTGCTTTGTTAATTTTTTGAAAAAGAGTGCTGAATTCCCAGTCTTTGATGAGGTTTTACCATAAACCTCTTTTTCTTCTTGACCAATGTTTGATATCACAATTAATATCCTTAAATCCCAATGTTCGACTATTTCTGACTTGGTGGTTAGATCACCATCGTATAATTCTAGGGGCCTCTTTGGTTCATCCAACCTGGACTGTGATCACAACAGATGCAAGTCTTTCAGGTTGGGGAGCTGTTTGGGGATCTCTGACAGCACAAGGGGTTTGGAAATCACAAGAGGCGAGGTTACCAATCAATATTTTGGAACTCCGTGCAATTTTCAGGGCTCTTCAGGCTTGGCCTCTGTTGAAGAGAGAACCATTCATTTGCTTTCAGACAGACAATATCACAGCTGTGGCAAATGTCAATCATCAGGGTGGGACTCACAGTCCCCTAGCTATGAAAGAAGTATCTAGAATACTTTCTTGGGTGGAATCCAGCTCTTGTCTAATTTCTGCGGTATATATCCCAGGTGTAGACAATTGGGAAGCGGATTATCTCAGCCGTCAGACTTTACATCCGGGGGAGTGGTCCCTCCATCCAGATGTGTTTTCTCAGATTGTTCAGATGTGGGGTCTTCCAGAAATAGATCTGATGGCTTCTCATCTAAACAAGAAACTTCCCAGGTACCTGTCCAGGTCCAGGGATCTTCAGGCGGAAGCAGTGGATGCGTTGACACTTCCTTGGTGTTATCAACCTGCTTATATTTTCTCGCCTCTAGTTCTTCTTCCAAGAGTGATCTCCAAAATCATCATGGAAAAGTAATTTGTATTGCTGGTAGCTCCAGCATGGCCTCACAGGTTTTGGTATGCAGATCTTGTTCGGATGTCCAGTTGCCAACCTTGGCCTCTTCCATTAAGGTCGGACCTTCTGTCTCAAGGTCCGTTTTTCAATCAGGATCTCAAATCATTAAATTTGATGGTATGGAAATTGAACGCCTAGTGCTTAGTCATAGAGGTTTCTCTGACTCAGTGATTAATACTATATTACAGGCTCGTAAATCTGTTTCTAGAAAGATTTATTATCCAGTTTGGAAGACTTATATTTCATGGTGTTCTTCTCATAAATTCGCTTGGCATTCTTTCAGAATTCCTATAATTTTAGTTTCTTCAGGATGGTTTGGATAAGGGTTTGTCTGCAAGTTCCTTGAAGGGACAAATCTCTGCTCTTTCTGTCTTATTTCACAGAAATATTGATAAGCTCCCTGATATTTACTGTTTTGTACAGGCTTTGGTTCGTATCAAGCCTGTCATTAAATCAATCTCTCCTCCTTGGAGTCTTAATTTGGTTTTGAAGGCTTTACAGGCTCCTCCATTTGAGCCTATGGGGGGTAGTTATCAAGCCGTCAACCTCAAATACGCTGGAATTCCGCAGCGTATTTGTGGCAAGGCTGATTCGCCTTAGTTATCAAAGGCTCGAGACCGGCAAAAGTAGAATTTTGTGACGTAAGCTTCGATCCGCCGGACTCAGTCCGACACAGATCGATTCTTACGTCACTCCAGATGTTCCGCACACAAGTGCGGCACATTCTCACTACTTTTGCTAGCTATCAAAAAACTAGCAGGTACGCTCGGCACTTTTACGGCCCAGCGTACCTGGTTTTCAATCCGCCACCCCTGGAGGCGGCGGATCCCATAGGAATCAATGGGAGTCTGACCATAGCGAAAGTACAAGTTCGCTGCTGACAGACATCCCATTGATTTCTATGGGAGCTGTCTACACCTAACACCCTAACATGTACCCCGAGTCTAAACACCACTAATCTGACCCCCCTACACCGCCGCAACTAAATAAAGTTATTACCCCCTAAACCGCCGCTCCCGGAGCCCACCGCAAGCTACTCTATACATATTAACCCCTAAACCGCCACTCCCGGAGCCCACCGCAACTATAATAAATGTATTAACCCCTAAACCGCCGCTCCCTGAACCCGCCGCAACCTATATTAAATGTATTAACCCCTAATCTGCCCCCCCTACACCGTCGCCACCTATAATAAATTTATTAACCCCTATCCTGCCCCCCACTACGCCGCCGCCACTGTAATAAAATTATTAACCCCTAAACCTAAGTCTAACCCTAACGCCCCCTAACTTAAATATTAATTAAATACATCTAAATAAATTAACTCTTATTAACTAAATGAATCCTATTTAAAACTAAATACTTACCTTTAAAATAAACCCTAATATAGCTACAATATAAATAATAATTATATTCTAGCTATCTTAGGATTTATTTTTATTTTACAGGTACCTTTCAATTTATTTTAACCATGTACAATAACTATTAAATAGTTATTAACTATTTAATAGCTTACCTAGCTAAAATAAAGAGAAATGTACCTGTGAAATAAATCCTAACCTAAGTTACAATTACACCTAACACTACACTATACTTTAATAAATTATTCCTATTTAAAGCTAAATACTTACCTGTAAAATAAACCCTAAGATAGCTACAATGTAATTAATACTTATATTATAGCTATCTTAGGATTTATATTTAGTTTACAGGTAACTTTGTATTTATTTTAGCTAGTTAGAATAGTTATTAAATAGTTATTAACTATTTAATAACTACCTAGCTAAAAGAAATACAAAATTACCTGTAAAATAAATCCTAACTTAAGTTACAATTAAACCTAATACTACACTATCATTAAATTAATTAAATAAACTACCTACAAATAACTACAATGAAATACAATTACATAAACTAACTAAAGTACAAAAAATAAAAAAAGCTAAGTTACAAAAAATAAAAAATTAAGTTACAAACATGTTAAAAATATTACAACAATTTTAAGCTACTTACACCTAATCTAAGCCCCCTAATAAAATAACAAACCCCCCAAAATAAAAAAAATCCCTACCCTATTCTAAATTACATAAATTTCAAAGCTCTTTTACCTTACCAGCCCTTAAAAGGGCCATTTGTGGGGGCATGCCCCAAAAAGTTCAGCTCTTTTGCCTGTAAAAGAAAAATACAACCCCCCCCCAACATTAAAACCCACCACCCACATACCCCTAATCTAACCCAAACCCCCCTTACAAAAACCTAACACTAATCCCCTGAAGATCATCCTACCTTGAGTCGTCTTCACTCATCCGAGCCACCGATGGAACTGAAGAGGACATCCGGAGCGGAAGAAGTTAATCCTCCAAGCGGCGCTGAAGAAATCTTCCATCCGATGAAGTCATCATCCAGGCGGCGCTGAAGAAGTCTTCGATCCGGCCGATGTAATCTTCAAAGAGGCGCTGAAGAGGTCTTCTATCCGGGCGAAGTCATCTTCCAAGCCGGGTCTTGAATCTTCCTTCCGCCGACGCGGAACCACCTTCTTCACCGACGGGCTACGACGAATGACGGCTCCTTTAAGGGACGTCATCCAAGATGGCGTCCCCTCAATTCCGATTGGCTGATAGGATTCTATCAGCCAATCGGAATTAAGGTAGGAAAAATCTGATTGGCTGATGGAATCAGCCAATCAGATTGAGCTTGCATTCTATTGGCTGTTCCGATCAGCCAATAGAATGCGAGCTCAATCTGATTGGCTGATTGGATCAGCCAATCGGATTGAACTTGAATCTGATTGGCTGATTCCATCAGCCAATCAGATTTTCCTACCTTAATTCCGATTGGCTGATAGAATCCTATCAGCCAATCGGAATTGAGGGGACGCCATCTTGGATGACGTCCCTTAAAGGAGCCGTCATTCGTCGTAGTCCGTCGGTGAAGAAGGTGGTTCCGCGTCGGCGGAAGGAAGATTCAAGACCCGGCTTGGAAGATGACTTCGCCCGGATAGAAGACCTCTTCAGCGCCTCTTTGAAGATGACATCGGCCGGATCGAAGACTTCTTCAGCGCCGCCTGGATGATGACTTCATCGGATGGAAGATTTCTTCAGCGCCGCTTGGAGGATTAACTTCTTCCGCTCCGGATGTCCTCTTCAGTTCCATCGGTGGCTCGGCTGAGTGAAGACGACTCAAGGTAGGATGATCTTCAGGGGATTAGTGTTAGGTTTTTGTAAGGGGGGTTTGGGTTAGATTAGGGGTATGTGGGTGGTGGGTTTTAATGTTGGGGGGGGGGGGTTGTATTTTTCTTTTACAGGCAAAAGAGCTGAACTTTTTGGGGCATGCCCCCACAAATGGCCCTTTTAAGGGCTGGTAAGGTAAAAGAGCTTTGAAATTTATGTAATTTAGAATAGGGTAGGGATTTTTTTTATTTTGGGGGGGTTTGTTATTTTATTAGGGGGCTTAGATTAGGTGTAAGTAGCTTAAAATTGTTGTAATATTTTTAACATGTTTGTAACTTAATTTTTTATTTTTTGTAACTTAGCTTTTTTTATTTTTTGTACTTTAGTTAGTTTATGTAATTGTATTTCATTGTAGTTATTTGTAGGTAGTTTATTTAATTAATTTAATGATAGTGTAGTATTAGGTTTAATTGTAACTTAAGTTAGGATTTATTTTACAGGTAATTTTGTATTTCTTTTAGCTAGGTAGTTATTAAATAGTTAATAACTATTTAATAACTATTCTAACTAGCTAAAATAAATACAAAGTTACCTGTAAAATAAATATAAATCCTAAGATAGCTAGAATATAATTATTATTTATATTGTAGCTATCTTAGGGTTTATTTTACAGGTAAGTAGTTAGCTTTAAATAGGAATAATTTATTAAAGTATAGTGTAGTGTTAGGTGTAATTGTAACTTAGGTTAGTTTTTATTTTACAGGTTAATTTCAGTTTATTTTAGCTAGGTAAGCTATTAAATAGTTAATAACTATTTAATAGTTATTGTACATGGTTAAAATAAATTGAAAGGTACCTGTAAAATAAAAATAAATCCTAAGATAGCTAGAATATAATTATTATTTATATTGTAGCTATATTAGGGTTTATTTTATAAGTAAGTATTTAGTTTTAAATAGGATTCATTTAGTTAATAAGAGTTAATTTATTTAGATGTATTTAATTAATATTTAAGTTAGGGGGGCGTTATGGTTAGGGTTAGACTTAGGTTTAGGGGTTAATCATTTTATTACAGTGGCGGCGGCGTAGTGGGGGGCAGGATAGGGGTTAATAAATTTATTATAGGTTGCGGCGGGTTCATGAAGCGGCGGTTTAGGGGTTAAACTATTTATTTAGTTGCGGAGAGGTGCGGGATCAGCAGGATAGGGGTTAATAATTTTATAATAGAGGGCGACGGTATAGGGGGGGCAGGATAGGGGTTACTAGGTATAATGTAGGTGGCAGCGGTGTCCGGGAGCGGCGGTTTAGGGGTTAATACATTTATAAGACTTGCGGCGGGGTCTAGGAGCGGCGGTTTAGGGGTTAATACATTTATAAGACTTGCGGCGGGGTCTAGGAGCGGCGGTTTAGGGGTTAATACATTTATAAGACTTGCGGCGGGGTCTAGGAGCGGCGGTTTAGGGGTTAGTAACTTTATTGAGTTGCGGGGGCCTCCGGGGGCGCCGGTATAGGGGGTAGAACAGTGTAGTTTAGTGTGAGTGCTTAGTGACAGGCTAGCAATAAAGCTGGGAAAAAGCCGAAGGGCAGCGAGATCGGATGAGTGATAACTGTCACAGTCCGCTGCTCATCGCCCCGCGGCTTTTTGACAGCTTTATTTGATAACTTAGGCGAACGTATTCAAGGTCCGCGGCGGCGAAGGTAGGCGAGCTTAGGCGGACGTATTGGGCCGGCGAAGCCAGAAAAGTAGACGGCTTGATAACTACCCCCCTATGCATTCTTTGGACATTAAACTACTTTCTTGGAAAGTGTTGTTCCTTTTGCCCATCTCTTCTGCTAGAAGAGTTTCTGAATTATCTGTTTTTTCTTGTGTATCTCCTTTTCTGATTTTTCATCAGGGTAAGGCGGTTTTGCGGACTTCATTTAAATTCTTACCTAAGGTTGTGAATTCTACCAACATTAATAGAAAAATTGTTGTCCCTTCCTTGTGTCCTAATCCTAAGAATTCTTTGGAGAAATCCTTACATTCTTTGGATGTGGTAAGAGCTTTGAAATATTATGTTGAAGCTACTAAAGATTTCAGGAAGACTTCTATTCTATTTGTTATCTTTTCTGGTTCTAGGAAAGGTCAGAAGACCTGCTGTTTCCTTGGCATCGTGGTTAAATCTTTTGATTCATCAAGCTTATTTGGAGTTGGGTCAAGCCCCGCCTCAGAGAATTACAGCTCATTCTACTAGATCCGTCTCCACTTCGTGGGCTTTTAAGAATGAAGCTTCAGTTGATCAGATTTGCAAAGCTGCAACCTGGTCTTCTTTGCATACATTTACTAAATTCTACCGTTTTGATGTATTCGCTTCTTTGGAAGAAGTTTTTGGTAGAAAAGTTCTTCAGGCAGCTGTTTCAGTTTGATTCTTCTGCTTATGTTTTAAGTTTTTTCTTTTCATTTCATGAGAATTAACTTATATTTTGGGTTGTGGATTATTTTTTTCAGCGAAAAATGGCTGTTTTTATTTTTATCCCTCCCTCTATAGTGACTCTTGCGTGGAGTTCCACATCTTGGGTATTGCTATCCCATATGTCACTACATAAAAGAAAACATAATTTATGTAAGAACTTACCTGATAAATGTATTTCTTTCATATTGTCAAGAGTCCATGAGGCCCACCCTTTTTATGCTGGTTATGATTTTTTTGTATAAATCACAATTATTTCCAAATTCCTTTGTGGATGCTTTTTACTCCTTTCTTTATCACCCCACTACTTCGCTATTCATTAAACTGAATTGTGGGTGTGGTAAGGGGTGTGTTTATAGGCATTTTGAGGTTTGGGAAACTTTTCCCCTCCTGGTAGGATTGTATATCCCATACGTCACTAGTTCATGGACTCTTGCCAATATGAAAGAAATTAATTTATCAGGTAAGTTCTTAGATAAATTATATTTGTTTTGCAAATGACCTGCCAGTTTTAACTGCTTAAGGCCTAAGTTACAAGTGGAGTGTGGATATATTAGTGCTATTAAGAGCTAACAACGCTCAAGTTAAATTAATAGCGCTATTCTTGCGCTCATATTAAAGGGACACTGAACCCAAATTTTTTTCTTTTGTGATTCAGATAGAGCATGCAATTTTAAGCAACTTTCTAATTTACTCCTATTATCAATTTTTCTTCATTTTCTTGCTATCTTTATTTGAAAAAGAAGGCATCTAAGCTTTTTTGGGGTTCAGAACTCTGGACAGCACTTTTTTATTGGTGGATAAATGTATCCACCAATCAGCAAGGACAACCCAGGTTGTTCACCAAAAATGGGCCGGCATCTAAACTTACATTCTTGCATTTAAAATAAAGATACAAAGAGAATGAAGAACATTTGATAATAGGAGTAAATTAGAAAGTTGCTTAAAATGTCATGCTCCATCTGAATCATGAAAGAAAAAATTTGGGTACAGTGTCCCTTTAAGCTGAATGTAAAATGTAAAATTGTAGCACTCAAGCTAAAGTTGGATAGCATGGTTACTCCCTTATCTAATAGACGTCTAGTGGGCGTGCTACAAAACTCAGGTCCTGGCTTTTGCTCGAGTAATAAGCCTAAAGTGCACAAACATTTTCATTTGTGAGTCAGACAGAGCATACAGCAGTAGTTGCAATTTGGAGAAGGAAGGGCAGGCGGATTAGAACTCAACATAAAAGCAGGGGTCAAGTCCTACAAAAAAAAAGTGTGGGACTCACCAAGACTTCCACCAAGGGCCGCCATCAGGGGGTGACAGGGGTGACTCCTGTCAGGGGCCCAATGGGCTAGGGGGGCCCCATGAGGCAAGAACTAAAAAAAAAAATTTTTTATTTTTTTTGGCAGCCACCAATGGGTACTATAGCAAAGTGTTAATTGAGCATGGGAAATGTTATTACAAGGAGTAAAGTATTAGCATTTGAGAGGATTTCTGAGTGTGCACTAAACCGCTATGCACAGTGTGAGACAGACTTGGCACTTTGTTTGTAGAGTGTGTGCCTGAGTCAGACTGCTGATCACTTTCATTTGCAGAGGAGGTAGGAATTACTTAGCAAATGTTTTTTATTTCTTTGTGCAATTTAAGATTGTAACTTCAGTGTGGTAGTAGTTGTATGGTGGGGCCAGGGATCCATAAAAACACATTTTTTTAGCAGCAGTGTATTTATGATTATTTGACAATGCTGTAGAAATTCTATATTTAAAACCATGCAGAAATGTTTCCTCCTCAATACACAAATGATATATATTACATTCCAGTTTACTGCCCCTTTATGCAAGGACTTTCCAGATACAGGATTTTTACATCTGCATAATATGTTATACTCTCAGACTAAGATTGCTCAATGTTGGAAATGAGCCAGGTTAACTTAAAACTGTTCAGTTTACTCTACAGCTGACTTAATTTTGAAATGCATACCAACAAGCTTAAATCCTGCATTTAACCAGATCTAATGGTATGAGTACCACAGCTTATGGTTCCACCAAGACAATATAGAGTACAGCATTTTCAAACTCCACAAGTGCAGCTGACAGATGGGAACATTTGTACACTATATTTGAAGTAGTGCTCTTGGTTGGGGAAAATATCAAACAAACATATGTCAACCTTTTAAAAGTACTTTTCTTCATCTAGCCATCTTCCCAGATCATTAATGTACAATTTTGAATTCACAGAATTATTTTTGTTTGCACATTTACAAATATGATTCTTTAAAAAGTGATCTCTTAATTTCTTAATTTTTTTTATCATGCATGTCACACACTGTTGATTTAGGGGATGCAATGTGCATAAATGTTTCTTCCTGTGAGTGTTTCTGTGGGTGTCTGTGTTTATGTCTTTGTGCTTTGGTTTGTGTCTCTATGAGTGTGTATGTATTTTTTTCTGTTGGTATCTCTGTGAGGGTGGGTGCGTATGTCTTTGTGCATTTTCTGTGGATGTCTGTGAGGGTGTGTGCATATGTCTTTGAGCTTTTTCTATGGGTGTCTCTGTGAGGGTGGGCATGTGTTTGTCTTTGTGTATTTTCTCTGGATGCCTCTGTGAGGGTGTGTGTGTGTCTGTTCTGTGGATGTCTCTGTGAGGGTGTGTTTGTGTGTGTATATATGTCTGTGTTTTCTGTGGGTGTCTCTGTGAGGGTGTGTGTATGTCTTTGTGTGTTTTTTGTGGATGTCTCAGTGAGGGTGTGTATGTATGTCTTTCTGTTTTTTCTGTGGATGTCTCTGTGTGTGTGTGTGTATGTCTTGTGTGTTTTCTGAGGCTGTCTCTGTTGGTGTTTCCTTGGGTGTATGTGCAAGTTTGAGTTTGTGTGTGTGTGTGTCCATTGTCTGTTCTTTTTTAGGACATTTTGACCTTACTACTGATTAGTCACATCTTTCTACAGACTTTGAGACTGAGACCTTTCCGGAAGTCACCAATCTACCATTTAACCCCTTAATGACCACAGCACTTTTCCATTTTCTGTCCGTTTGGGACCAAAGCTATTTTTACATTTTTGCGGTGTTTGTGTTTAGCTGTAATTTTCCTCTTACTCATTTACTGTACCCACACATATTATATACCGTTTGTCTCGCCATTAAATGGACTTTCTAAAGATACCATTATTTTCATCATATCTTATAATTTACTATAAAATTTTTTATAAAATATGAGGAAAAATTGAAAAAAAATACACTTTTTCTAACTTTGACCCCCAAAATCTGTTACATATCTACAACCACCAAAAAACACCTATGCTAAATAGTTTCTACATTTTGTCCTGAGTTTAGAAATACCCAATGTTTACATGTTCTTTGCTTTTTTTGCAAGTTATAGGGCAATAAATACAAGTAGCACTTTGCTATTTCCAAACCACTTTTTTTTTTCAAAATTAGCGCTAGTTACATTAGAACCCTGATACCTTTCAGGAATCTCTGAATATCCATTGACATGTATATATTTTTTTTAGTAGACAACCCAAAGTATTGATCTAGGCCCATTTTGGTATATTTCATGCCACCATTTCACCGCCAAATGCGATCAAATAAAAAAAATTGTTCACTTTTTCACAAATTTTTTCACAAACTTTAGGTTTCTCACTGAAATTATTTACAAACAGCTTGTGCAATTATGGCATAAATGGTTGTAAATTCTTCTCTGGGATCCCCTTTGTTCAGAAATAGCAGACTTATATGGCTTTGGTGTTGCTTTTTGGTAATTAGAATGCCACTAAATGCCACTGCGCACCACACGTGTATTATGCCCAGCAGTGAAGGGGTTAATTAGGGAGCATGTAGGGAGCTTTTTGGGGTAATTTTAGCTTTAGTGTAGTGTAGTAGACAACCCCAAGTATTGATCTAGGCCCATTTTGGTATATTTCATGCCACCATTTCACTGCCAAATGCGATCAAATTAAAAAAAAACGTTAAATTTTTCACAATTTTAGGTTTCTCACTGAAATCATTTACAAACAGCTTGTGCAGTTATGGCACAAATGGTTGTAAATGCATCTCTGGGATCCCCTTTGTTCAGAAATAGCAGACATATATGGCTTTGGCGTTGCTTTTTGGTATTTAGAAGGCCGCTAAATGCCGCTGCGCATCACACGTGTATTATGGCTAGCAGTGAAGGGGTTAATTAGGTAGCTTGTAGGGAGCTTGCAGGGTTAATATCACATTTAGTGTAGAGCTCAGCCTCCCACCTGAAACATCAGACCCCCTGATCCCTCCCAAACAGCTCTCTTCCCTCCCCCCACCCCACAATTGTCCCCGCCATCTTAAGTACTGGCAGAAAGTCTGCCAGTACTAAAATAAAAGCTATATGTTTTTTTTTTTTTTAAAAAAAAAAAGCATATTTACATATGCTGCTGTGTACTATCCCCCCCTTAGCCCCCAACCTCACTGATCCCCCCCAAACAGCTCTATAACCCTCCCACTCTAACTTATTCTGCGCCATTTTGGGTACTGGCAGCTGTCTGCCAGTACCCAGTTTAGAAGAAAAAATGTTTTTTTTTAGTTTTTATTAAACTTTTCTGTAGTGTAGCTTCCCCCCACACAAAACCAACCCTCCACGATCTCTTTTTGTGCTTTTGCACAAACAAGATTTGGCCATTTGTTACTAAAAATATTTTCCATAGTGTAGCGGTTCCCACCCGCTCCCGCCCCGTGCCCGGCCGCCACCCTCCGTGCACGCGCTCGCGCCCGTGCGCGCCCCCTAACAGCCCGCACCCGATCCCGCCCCCTTGACGTCACAGGGCACACCGATGGCCGCCCACCCGCCTCCCAAGTCGGCTCCCACCCACCAACGATACCGGCCATCGATGTCCGGTGCAGAGAGGGCCACAGAGTGGCTCTCTCTGCATCGGATGGCCGTGTAAGGTTATTGCAGGATGCCTCCATATCGAGGCATCACTGCAATAACCGGAAAGCAGCTGGAAGCGAGCAAGATCGCTTCCAGCTGCTTTCCACACCGAGGACGTGCAGGGTACGTCCTCAGGCGTTAACTGCCTTTTTTTTGAGAACGTACCCTGCACGTCCTCGGTCATTAAGGGGTTAACCTTTAAATTATTGTTTAGGCAGTTCAGGGCCCTTCCTTTCAGCCACTGCATGCTGTTGTCATCATTTAGTTGGCATCTTCCTTTACAAAAAGATAATCAGAACTCCATATTTTGTTCTCTAAATCTCCTTTTTTTACAAAACTGTAGTTTACCTCATTACATGTCAGGTCAATGTAAACAAGTGCTAAGTGTCTGTTTGGGTGTCTGTGTCTGAGTTTCTTTGTGTGTTTGCTAGAGTGTATATATGTGAATCCTTATGTGTGAGTGTGTGTGTGTGTGTGTGTGTATCAATGCATGTTACTACCTTTACAACATTTCCAAGTTTAAATAGACACTTAAGAATAAAGTGCATATACGTTTTAGTCACTTGGTCAAAAATTGCTCATGTCAAAGGAGGGGGAGGGGGCCCTGATCAATGATTAAATCAGGGGCCCCAAATTTTCTAGTGGCGTCCCTGCTTCCACCCCCCCCACACTACATATGGTTTTATTTATATATTTATATACGCACACTGTATTTGTATGTATATTATTATACAATTTGGTAAATGAAAGCAAATTATAACCAATAATAGGTTGAATGGTTGCCTTTGGGCTTGAGAATCCTCCTCTGTCAGAGTCTCACCCACTTAAGGTGCAATAGTCCTATTTCTGCTGAGGGGAGCTAAATAACCCCAGAACAAGACACTTAGAAATATAAGCACCATGTGTTACACATTGCGGGGTGATCACACAGCAGGACCGCTCACATGCTTGCATTTAGTGTATTGCAGGAAGTGTTACTGCCCATTTCTAGAGGATCTCACTATCCCCCTAATCAGACTTTGCTCCCGCTCCTCCCACCAGCAGCAGCAGCAGTGTTTACTGAAACATTTCTGTTCTCTGTCCAAAGGGAACTTAGTTCATCCTGCAAAAATAGTACAGGAACTCTGTTCCCATCCGTTCCCGCTCGACTTGTCCCCTGCATAAAAGTTGTAACTGCTTTTTTATAACTTTTGTTTTGCGCACGATTCACTTACAAATATATCTATATTATATATATATATATATATATATTTATTTATTTTTCACACAAAGGCCTCTAGTTATGAAGCCATCTACTTTCCTGCATTCGCCGCCCCAATACGTTCGCCTACCATCGCCACCGCGGACCTGAATACATTCGCCAAAGTTATCAAAAAAGATGTCAAGAAGCCACGCACCAAGTACGGAGCGATGAGCAGCGGACTGTTGTTAATTGACAGTCATCGATCTCGCTGCTCATCGGCTTCTTCACAGCTTTCTTGATAGCCTGTCACTAAGCACCCACACTAAACTACACTGTTTTACCCCCTAAACCGCCGCTCCCGGAGCCCCCCGCACCTAAATAAAGTTATTACCCCCTAAACCGCTGCTTCTGGACCCCGACGCAACTAAAATAAATGTATTAACCCCTAAACCACCGCTTCCCGGAGCCCGCCGCCACCTACATTATACCTATTAACCCCTATCCTGCCCCCCACTACACCGCTGCCACCTTTATTCAAGTTATTAAAGGGACATTCCAGCCAATAATTTACTTTACATGGATTCATTGTAGTCTTGAATAGAAGCATTTTTGTAATATACATGCATTAGCAAAAATGCTTCTAATAAAAGCTATAGCTGTTTCAAAAGTGTATTTAAGTATGCACCATGCACCAGCATTTTAAACACAGCACTTGCTCAGAGAGCCTAAGGTGCTTTTAACATCTGGTAATGACTCAATTTGTTAAGTGCTGACATGATATAAGTCCCACTGATGATCTAAACAACTGCAGTATTTAAATTGCCAGTGCTGTGAGAATATCTATTTATACTTCACGTGCACATGCAGAGAAAAATGTTAACACTAAAACAGTGATAACTTTTACTAGAATCATTTTTGCCAATACATCTATATTGCAAATTTGTTTCTATTCAAAGATGTAATTCATCTATGTGCATTTAAATTTTGACCGGAATGTTCCTTTAAGCCCTATCCTGCAGATCCCGGACCCCGCCACAGCTAAATAAATTGTTTAACCCTTAAACCGCCACACCAGTAGCCCACCACCACCTATATTAAAGTTATTAACCCCTATCCTGCCCCCCACTACACCGCCGCCACCTACATTAAACTAATTAACCCCTAAACCGCAGCTTCCAGACCCCGCCACAACTAAATTAAATGTTTAACCCCTAAACCACCGCTCCCGGACCCCGCCGCCACCTATATTAAACTTATTAACCCCTAAACCTAAGTCTAACACTAACACCCCCCTAACTTTAATATTATTTTAATAAATCTAAATAAAACTTACTATTGTTAACTAAATTAATCCTATTTAAAAATAAATACTTACCTCTACAATAAAACCTAAGATAGCTACAATATAACTAATAATTATATTGTAGCTATTTTAGGATTTATTTTTATTTTGCAGGCAACTTTGTATTTATTTTAATTAGGTACAATAGTTATTAAATAGTTATTAACTATTTAATAACTACCTAGCTAAGTACAAAATTACCTGTAAAATAAATCCTAACCTAAGTTACAACTAAACCTAACACTACACTATCATTAAATTAATTAAATAAATTAACTACAATTACCTAAAATTAAATTAAATAAACTAAACTATAGTACAAAAAACAAACAAACACTAAATTACAGAAAATAAAAAAGAATTACAAGAAATTTAAACTAATTACACCTAATCTAAGCCCCCTAATAAAATAATAAAGCCCCCCAAAATAAAAAAAATGCCCTACCCTATTCTAAATTACAAAGTAACCAGCTCTTTTACCAGCTGTCATAAATCCTTGTTTGCTTATTAATTGCTTAGCTATACCTTTAAGGGTTCTTCACATATCCCTGTCTAATATGTCATATTGAGTACTATACCTTTTAGGGGTGGTTATTGACCTTGTCACTCCGCTATTTAACCCCTTAATGACCACAATGTACCCTGTATGTCACTGGTCGTTAAGGGTTTTTTCAGGACATAATAGCACAAGTCTAGCAAGAACACGCTATTAATGCCCTCCCTCCAGAAGGCTTTGTGGAATAGAGCAGTCTCAACGCTGGTGGCAAGACCGCGCTATAAAACAATCAAGTCCCCAAAAAAGGCCAGCGACATACAGGGTACGTCGCTGGTCCTTAAGGGGTTAAACCCCTCACCTACCTTCACTCATTGCTTGGTAATTCTGTGGTTTCTCAAGCTTGCTTGTATCCTGATTACTACGCCCTGGCTATTTTGTGCACTAGCCTCTGCCTCTCACAGTTACCTGAGATGTTCCGTCCTCTCATCTGACAAGCCTCCCTGTCTGCCGGATCTAACGGATTCATCCACGGTGATGTCACACGCCGAACACAATCGGAACTTCACTGGCTTCTTCTCCTCTCTCTTACCAGCTGTGCCGTAACTATACCGGAGACTTCAGAACTTATTCCGGTGGCTTCTTACTGCCTCTCCAACTACTGTACAGTAAGTTTAAACTTGCAAATAGTATTCCTAAAATAATTAGCATATGCGCTATCCTTAACCGGTGCTTAGTTTCATATCCTCTGCTGCCATTGTTGCCTCTGGCTGCATAGAAGGTTTATGATACTATTTTCCACCTACAACAAATGAAGGGCTTGTACTGTTACTATATTGTTAAGAATCATAGCATACACTATTCTGCCATCTATGTACAAGTTCTACTACATATCCACACTTAAGTTTTATTCTATGCTACCTGCATTGAACCACATTTGGGTTCTATTAATAAAAGATTCAATCTCCCTTTCTTGTAGGGATTATCTGAATTGCTATCAAATTGTGACATTATTACCAAGCCTCTGGAAATATGAACCCAGTGGATTTAGTTGCTCATGTGCAAACCCTCACATAAAAAGTAGAAACTATTACATTAGCCCTTAATGACCTGCAGCAAGAAAACACCTCACTTAAAGCATATATTAAAGACATAGCAGACAAGCAAAAAACTGACTCCCAGCTAGAACCTAATATCAGTCCCCCTGATAAATTCTATGGGGAACATAAGCCTTTTAGAGAATTCAGGAATGCCTGTTATTTAATGTTTACTTTAAAGCCTAAAACTTTCCCCACAGACCATATCAAGGTCTTTACTGCTATATCCTACCTCAGGGGTGAGCCACGTATATGGGCTAACTCCTTTTTCGAAGTCAATGACCCTGTGCTGTATTCTTTAGACGCCTTCTTTACATCAATGTCTCAGTTATATGATGACCCATATAAACAGTTAACCGCTGAGAATGCTATGAGATCTTTAAAACAGCATAAAAGACCTGTGGAAGACTATATCACAGAATTTAAGAAGTGGTCTAAGGACACAGGCTGGAATGAGCTGTCATTAAAAAATCAATTTCGTCTGGGTTTATCAGATTCTCTGAAAGACGAGATAGCAAGGGTCCAACTTCCAGATACACTAGAAGAGCTTATTAACTTAGAACGCAGTCATGAGCGTACTATAAGTGAGAATTTGTCTAGGCGCCTGCCTACTCCCACACCCGCATACACTAGATCACCATCTAGGGCTACGACAGAACCTATGGAGATAGGGGTTCTCAGGGGTCCTCTCACCCCTCAAGAAAATCTCCGCAGAAGAAGCAACAATTTGTGCATGTACTGTGGTTCCCCTGAACACACTGTGAAGGACTGTCCTCCTCTCATACGCCAGAAGACGGGTAAGACCTGTGTTATGAGCACTACTTGTACCCCTAACTTAAGAGACTCAAGCCATTGTTCCTTATCTGTTCTCTTACAGTGGGAGACTCAGAGACTTCACTAGATATGTGCATGATCAAAAAATTTGTTTCGGTTCGGATCGATTCTGAGCTTTTCGAATTTCGTTTCGGATCGATTCGAATTCGGAAAACTTTGAATGAATTAGTTTCGGATTCGTTTCAGATTCATTCGTATTCGAAAAAATTCAGCTGGATTCGGTTCGATTCGGTTCGGAAATTCAGAATTTCGGTATGTGTGCTGTGTATTAGACTAGTATTATGTACTGTATATTAGGTGTAACCCATAGCAGAGTGATATAACCTAATATACTGTACAATAGTAGTGTAATCCATGTCCATCTGAATCTACCGAATAAATCCAAACTAATTCGGATTTATTCGGTAAATTCGGCAGTATTTTAATTCGGAAATTCGGATCGATCCAAATCTCCAAATTTTCTGAATTTCCGAATCGATCCAAAACCAATTGCACATGTCTAGACTTCACTCCAAAGCGATCATTGACTCCGGAGCAAGTTCTAATTATATAGATTTAGACTATTCACTTGTAAATACAATTCCACTTATTAAAAAGCACACACCAGTTTCAGTACGTGTTATTGACGGCACTCAGATGTCATCTGGTCCTATATGCTACCAGACTATTCCCATCAAAGTTACCACTGATACAAACCATACTGAGTTCATAACTTTTGATGTAATTCCCCTAGCTATTTTCCCTCTCATTTTGGGTTATTCCTAGTTATGCCTGCACGATCCCAAAATCTCCTGGGTTACTTCTGATATATTATTTAATTCTGATTATTGTAAATCAACTTGACAACTCCAACACCACATACTACATACTACAGATAATAATGTACCTCCTGAATATTCTGACTTCCTCGAGGTAGTTAGTAAAAAGGAGTCAGAGAACTTACTGCCTCACCATAAGTATGACTGCCCTATCGATTTACTGCCTGGTGTGGACATTCCATGTGGTCATATCTACCCCCTCTCTAGTACCGAATTAACACACTTAAAAAATTATATTGAGGAGAACCTCAGAAAGGGGTTTATCAGACCTTCAACCTCACCAGCAGGTTCAGCTATGTTTTTTGTGAAAAATAAAGATGGCAGTTTACGACCTATTGTCGATTATAGGGAATTAAATCTTCGTACTGTTAAAAACAGATACCCTCTCCCTCTAATACCAGAGCTAATTGAGCGACTAGAGGGGTCTTCTTATTTTACTAAACTTGATTTGAGAGGTGCATACATACAATCTCATTTGGGTGCGTGAGGGGGACGAGTGGCTCACAGCTTTCTGTACTCGGTATGGACTATACGAGTATACTGTGATGCCATTCGGCCTCTGCAACGCACCCGCTACTTTCCAACACATAATCAATGACATATTCAAAGACTTGTTAGATATATATGTTGTCATATATTTAGATGACTTCCTCATTTTTTCAAAGACCAAAGAGGATCACATAAGGCTTGTAAGATCAGTACTCTCTAGACTACGTGATAACCACTTATATGCTAAACCTGAGAAGTGCATTTTCCATACGAATACTATCGCTTTCCAGGGGTATGTCATCTCCCCTGAAGGTATAAATATGGAATCCAGTAAAATCCAAGCAATTATACACTGTCCTACCCCTTCTACAAAACGGCAGGTACAAAGTTTTTTGGGATTTGCTAACTTTTATCGCAAATTCATAAAATTTTCACCACCCTAACTAGACCCCTTACAAATTTAACAAAAAAATTCGGCTAAATTCAACTGGACACCTGAATGCCAGCAGGTTTTTGAACATCTGAAACAACAATTCACTACTGCACCTATACTTACCTTTCCTAACTCACATCTGCAATTCGTGCTGGAGGTGGATGTCTCTGACCATGCTATTGGAGCAGTTTTGTCACAAAGGCTTTCACTGAAACATCCCTTGCACCCTGTAGCATATTACTCAAGAGTTATGAATCCAGCCGAAACTCACTATGCAATAGGGGAAAAAGAGCTTTTAGCTATTAAATGTTCGTTAGAACATTGGCGCCATTTGCTAGAGGGCACTGAACTTCCGATTCTGATTTATACAGATCACAGGAATTTGCAATATTTAAAAACCAACCGCACACTCACTTCTAGACAGGTCAGCTGGAACTTATATTTCAACAGGTTTAATTATATTATCACTTATAGACCAGCAAACAAAAATCATAAGGCAGATGCACTATCCAGAATACACCAGAAACCCTCTCCAGTTGTTACCACACAAACGATTATACCACATGATCATATCATTTGTCTCACACAAGATACCATATCTATCTTTAAATCACACCAAGAAGCAGATGATACTAAACCTGTCACACAATTACGGATTGGTCTAGATAGCTTACTTTATCATGATAGTCTCCTTTATGTTCCTCCTTCCTTACGAGACAAGGTATTACAATCTAACCATGACAGTCCTCTAGCCGGACATCCTGGTTGTCAAAAGACCATTGACCTAGTTACCAGGTCATATTGGTGGCCACAAATGTCTCAGACTATCAAACAATACGTACTTTCTTGCAAAACTTGTATTGTTTCAAAACACAGTACTCACCTACCTTATGGACAGGTACTCCCCTTACCCACACCCTCAAGAACTTGGACAGACATAGCTCTTGACTACATTTTAGAACTACCAAGGTCAGGTAATAACAACACCATCTTAGTCGTTGTCGACTTGTTTAGTAAAATGGCACATTTCTTACCTACAACAAAGTTGCCAAGTGCATCTGAAACCGTTCAACTCCTCATACAAAACGTCATAAGATATCATGGTACACCTAATTCCATAACCTCGGATAGGGGGTCTCAGTTCACCAGCAAATTCTGGTCTGAACTCTGTAAGTCATTAAACATACAACAAAGGCTTAGCACATCATTTCACCCCCAGACTAACGGGCAAACGGAAAGGACGAACCAGTGGTTGGAGACATATTTTGCGCTGATTCACTAATTCCGATCAATCCAATTGGTCATCCATGTTACCGTTTGCCGAATTAGCTTATAACAACACTATGCATACCAGCACTAAACTCTCACCATTTTTTTTATCAATTATGGTTTTCACCCAACTTTTCACTATAATACTTCGGTGGAGACTCTTTGTCCATTAGTCAATGATTTAGTGAATTCTATTTCCCTGACCTTCACTCAGGTCAAGGATAATATTGACAGGACTAAACTTCACCAGAAGTTTTACTATGACAAAAGGAGGTCTCCACCACCTACTTATGTGGTAGGTGATAAGGTATGGTTGTCTACACGCAACTTGAAATTGCATTTACCTTCTCGAAAACTGGGCTCTTTGTTTATCGGGCCATACGAGATTAAATCCATTGTAAACCCTAATGCAGTGACACTGCTCTTGCCACCTGAGATGTCCATCCATCCTACCTTCCACGTCTCCCTTCTGAAGCCATACATCCCTGTTCGCGATATAGGACCTGATCAAACTGTACCAACTGACCTCTCTCATTTGTCGGAGGAGTATGAGGTTCATTCTATCAAGGATTCCAGACGTCACAGGGGTGTTCTTCAGTATCTCGTCCACTGGAAGGGCTATCCGGATGAGGATGATTCCTGGGAACCTGCTTGTAACTTGTCAGCACCTAGGTTGGTATCGCTGTTTCATAGGCGTCATCCTGATAGACCTCGACCGTGATCCCCAGAGTGGATCTTTTTTGGGGGGGCATTCTGTCATAAATCCTTGTTTGCTTATTAATTGCTTAGCTATACCTTTAAGGGTTCTTCACATATCCCTGTCTAATATGTCATACTGAGTACTATACCTTTTAGGGGCAGTTATTGACCTTTTTACTCCGCTATTTAAACCCCTCACCTACCTTCACTCATTGCTTGGTAATTCTGTTTTTTCTCAAGCTTGCTTGTATCCTGATTACTACGCCCTGGCTATTTTGTGCACTAGCCTCTGCCTCTCACAGTTACCTGAGATGGATTGAACTTCAAACTGATTGGCTGATTGAATCAGCCAATCAGATTTTTCTTACATTAATTCCGATTGGCTGATAGAATCCTATCAGCCAATCGGAATTCGAGGGACGCCATTTTCGTCGGTTGAAGAGGATGGTTTCGCGTCGGCTCCTTGGAAGATGGCTCCGCTCCGGATGGATGAAGATTGAAGATGCCGTCTGGATGAAGACTTCTGCTGGATGGAGGACCTCTTCTGCGCACCTTGGATGAAGATTTCGGCCCGGTTGGGTGAAGACGGCTCAAGGTAGGGAGATGTTCAGGGGGTTAGTGTTAGGTTTTTTTTAAGGGGGGTTTGGGTGGGTTAGAGTAGGGGTATGTGGGTGGTGGGTTTTAATGTTGGGGGGGTTGTATTTTTTTTTTACAGGTAAAAGAGCTGATTACTTTGGGGCAATGCCCCGCAAAAAGCCCTTTTAAGGGCTGGTAAAAGAGCTGGTTACTTTGTAATTTAGAATAGGGTATGGCATTTTTTTATTTTGGGAGGCTTTATTATTTTATTAGGGGGCTTAGATTAGGTGTAATTAGTTTAAACATCTTGTAATTCTTTTTTATTTTCTGTAATTTAGTGTTTGTTTTTTTGTAGTATAGTTTAGTTAATTTAAAGGGCCATAATACCCAAATGTTTAAACACTTGAAAGTGATGCAGCATAGCTGTAAAAAGCTGATTAGAAAATATCACCTGAACATCTCTATGTAAAAAAGAAAGATATTTTACCTCCCATTGTAAAGGATTTCTAAGCAGCATATTAGTATGTCTGTCCCGGGACAACTGAAAGGATGAGCTTCGTGCACTCTCATATTATTTCACCAATCAGGTAAAGGAAGCTTACTATGAAATCTCATGAGAGTTAAGACAAATCTCATGAGATCACAGTAAGAGTTCATGACCTCAGCACTGCTGATGCTGATTGGCTGCTGTTCATTTCTTCATTTTTTTAAAATTTTTTACCTGCAGCTGGGAGCAGCTGAGTATAACTTTTTACACAGAACTTACTCTGGTGAGCTGAGGAAATTGTGAGGTAAAATATCTTCCTTTTTTACATAGAGATGCTCAGGTGATATTTTCCTGTCAGCTTTTTACAGTTATACTGCATCAGTTTCAAGTGATTTAGCATATGAGTATTATGTCCCTTTAATTTAATTTTAGGTAATTGTAGTTAATTTATTTAATTTATTTATTGATAGTGTAGTGTTAGGTTTAATTGTAACTTAGGTTAGGATTTATTTTACAGGTAATTTTGTAAGTATTTTAGCTAGGTAGTTATTAAATAGTTATTAACTATTTAATAGCTATTGTACCTAGTTAAAATAAATACAAAGTTGCCTGTAAAATAAAAAAAAATCATAAAATAGCTACATTATTAGTTATATTGTAGCTATCTTAGTGTTTTTTGTACAGGTAAGTATTTATTTTTAAATAGGATTAATTTAGTTAATACGAGTAATATTATTTAGATTTATTAAAATAATATTTAAGCTAGGGGGTAGGGTTAATGTTAGACTTAGGTTTAGGGGTTAATAATTTTAATATAGGTGGCGGCGGTATAGGGGGGCAGGGTAGGGGTTAATAAGTTTAATATAGGTGGCGGCGGGGTCCGGGATCAGCGGTTTAGGGGTTAAACAATTTATTTAGTTGCGCGGGGTCCGGGATCAGCAGGATAGGGGTTAATAAGTTTATGTAGGTGGCGGTGGTATAGGGGGCGGCAGATTAGGGGTTAATATGTATAATGTAGGTGGCGGTGGGGTCCGGGAGCGGTGGTTTAGGGGGTAATAAGTTTATTTAGTTGTGGCGGTGTAGGGGGGCAGATTAGGGGTGTTTAGACTCGAGATACATGTTAGGGTGTTAGGTGCAGACATCTTCCATAGGAATCAATGGGATATCGGGCAGCAACGAGCATGAGCTTTCGCTATGGTCAGACTCCCATTGATTCCTATGGTATCCGCTGCCTCCAGGGCGGCGAATTGAAATCCAGGTACGCTGGGCCGGAATAGTGCAGTTTTTTGATAACTAGCAAAAGTAGTCAGATTGTGCCGAACTTGCGTTCGGAACATCTGTAGTGACGTAACCATCGATCTGTGTCGGACTGAGTCCAGCGGATCGTAGGTTACGTCACTATATTCTACTTTTGCCGGGCAGTAGGGGTTGATAACTAAGGCGAATCAGCCTCGCCACAAATACGCTGTGGAATTCCAGCGTATTTGCGGTTGATGGCTTGATAACTAGAGGCCAAAGGCTGTTGGCTACACATACAGTAGTTTGTTTTTGCAGTAAGTAAGGGCAGGTTTAAGAGACTGGGAGAAAGGTATAGGGATGGATTATTAGATAGAGAGACTATGGGCCTAATGATAAAAGGATTGTCAGAGCTACAAGAAATTGCCTCTTTGGCCTTGCCAGTCTCACAATCCTATACTCTATATGTTAAAGAAAAAAGAAAAACTGATATGTGAAGTAAATTTCTACTTATTCACCTTGTTAAATACGTCAGTAGGTTAACATAAGTAGTAGTACTTAAAGCAACAGTTACATTTCAATATATAAGAGCAGAGACCACAAAGAGGTGGGTATGCTCAATAAAGGTTTGCGTTTATGTACTATCTGTAAATATTAGAGTAACTGTACATTAAAATGTAACTTTTAATAAAATTTTCAAATTAAAAAGAGCACCAACAAGCACTGTGTCTATAAGTAACTTTCATCAATCGCTCAGCGTTAGCTATTAGCTTTGTGTTATAAATTTAAATCAACACAGTAACAACATTTGGAGTGTTATCAATCCTAGCTGTACTAGGAGAGTACAGATTAATACACCCTTCTCTAAAGGAAAGTTATTGTCCAATATTATTGCTTTTTAGACTAGTTCAACATTTTAATGAATAGTCATATTAACAGTAACTGGAGGGCAATTAAATTACAAACAGAGAGAGGTCAGCGGCCAAATAATACACTACAGCAGAGCAAGCACTGCATATCGAAATAGTACTCAGGCTTTCTGAATCTCTTAGAACCAATCTGTCTTAGAAGAAGCACCCAAGGCTCCCAACTAAAGCATCCAGCATAGAGTGCACAAGCTCACCCGTAAGGGGACCTCCATTCAACTAGGTCTCACAAGCCAAACAAGACAGAAGAGGCAAAATGTTTTAAAAAACTGCGGCCTTTCTAAAGGCTAGCTTGACTATCCATACCCCAATCTCAGTTAAACTCAGCAACCCTAAGGAAGCCGTCTTTATGCCGCCAGGGTCACTAGAACAGAAGAGGCTGGGAGATCATTGTAACCAGCATATAACCCAGGTAAGACCTTCCCTCTCAACACAACAATGTTGCAATCTCTAACCCTCTCTCTAACCTCCTGGCCTAACCTTTATTTCGCTTCTAGCCTAAAAGGATCTACACTCTCTTAAGGGATTCAATGCCAATACGCTTGATATTGGGTAGCCCTATCTTACCTTAACCAACAATAAATAACGCACTGACAAAGATATGTAGGTTAAGCCCTTTACTTTCTGTATTTATTAAATAATAATAACATGTAACTAACTAAACTTATTCAACTAACTAATGTCAAGTGAGTTTCTACTCTCCTCAAACAACAAGAGATCAGTAGCCCCATCACAGACTAAAGCATAGCAAGCTCTGCATATGGCAATGGTTCTCAGGCTTTCTGGAGATCGTATGAACCATCTGTCTGAGGAGAAGCACCCCAGGCTCCCACATGAAGCATGCACCTCTACCCCCTCAGCCTGGGCCAATGCCCTGCCTTTTCCCCAAATCAGGCCCAGTAGGCCACATCCTCCCTTAACAAGAGACAAACAGGGAGACTTTTGCCATCTCAATTAAAGCTGCCACATTCTCTAGGAAAAGATCTAGCTTTAAATCAGACAAGTGGACCCCATCAGCTCTGTTGAGCACTTTCTTGTCAGCTATGTTATTATGACACACTATAAAACCTCCTGACCCTGGGACCATCTTACCAACCTCCCTATGTATCTTTTTCCTCACCTGCTAGGTCGCATTTGTGGCACCCATATGCCTCCAATGCAACCTAGCCACTATATTTGACCACCCTATCACAAGGCCTGGACACCATGCTTTCATCCAGCCAATGTCTGATTGAATAATGTGAGTTAAGTCCAGACATGGCAAAGATCCCATATCATTCCACCCAGGTGCAAAATAACTAAATGATGCCTACTCCATCTCTTTTGTGCATCAGCCAGCATATGTGGTATATCCCACCAACACATACCCCTACACCCTAACTGCTGGCCCAGGCAATGACATCACCGCAGCATGGAAAAACAAGTGTCCAATGATCCATGCTCGGGTTGCTCTTCTTGACACTCCTGGAAAAAATAACAATCATGAATACTTAACTCAAAACTTTAAACATAAACTACCAAGCACTAACTGCAAAAACTGAACTCAACCTTCAAATTTTGGGAACTCTGTGCACATACAGCCTAAATCTGTTTGACCTCCATCCCCCCAAACCCTAATCTTGGACGCTTCCTGCAGCTGCCCTGATACAAAAAGAATGGGGAGTGACTCTGGAGACATCTAGACAAACCCGCGCAATCACCAAACTTAGGACCCTCCTGAATTGAAACCAAGACAAAGACCTACCATCTGCATTCACCAAAAAGAGCAAACCCCCATGAGGGAACAGCCTCAAAAACTCCCCAACCAGCCCTACTGGACAAGCCGCAAACTCAAATATAGTTGACATGGTCCAACTGCAACCCTACTCTCCCAATAGATGGAGAAATCAACTCTCCCAATCTCAGTGCTCCAAACAAAGCTAGTACAAAAGAGGCTCAGAATAACTCTACCTCAAAAGGTACATGAAATATCCTTTAACATGTGAATCTAAATACCTTCTATATTTAATTTAAGGGACAATTTTTTTCTTTCGTGATTCAGATAGAGCATGACATTTTAAGCACCTTTCTAATTTACTCCTATTATCAAAATGTCTTCATTCTCTTGGTATCTTTATTTGAAATGCAAGAATGTAAGTTTAGATGCCTGCCCATTTTTGGTGAACAACCTGTGTTGTTCTTGCTGATTGGTGGATAAATTCATCAACCAATAAAAAAGCGCTGTCCAGAGTCTGAACCAAAAAAAGCTTAGATGCCTTCTTTTTCAAATAAAGATAGCAAGAGAACGAAAACATTTTTATAATAGGAGTCAATTAGAAAGTTGCTTAAATTGCATGCTCTATCTGAATCATTTAGGTTAGGTTTTTTTAAGATGTAATTTAGTTTATTAATTGGTAGTTTAATGTAATTGTAGTATAATAGTTAGGGTAGGTTAATTAATAGTTTAAAATTAGTTTATTTTAATTCTACAGGTAAGTTTTAATTTATTTAAAGATAGGGATGTTGTAATTTTAATTTAAAGTTAAGGGGTTGTTAGGGTTAATAGCTTAATTTAGTTTCTGGCAATGTGGGGGGCTGACGGTTTAGGGATTAATAGGTTTAGTTAGTGATGGTGATGTGGGAGGCCAGAGGTTTAGGGGTTAAAACGTTTATTTATGTTGCGGCGGGGTCGGGGAGCAGCGGAATAGGGGTTAATAACATTATGTAGGTGGTAGCGATGTCGTGGGCGGCAGATTAGGGGTGTTTAGGGGTATATGTTAGGGTGTTAGGTGTAAACATAACTTTTTTTCTACCATATAAATCAATGGGGTATGCTTCATTCTCTTGCAGCATCGAACATAAGCTTTCGGTGTTTCATACTCCCATTGATTTCTATGGCATCCGCGGCCTCAAGGGTGGCAAATTGAAAACCAGGTACAATGCGTCCGAATAGCCGCGAGCGTACCTGTTAAAAGTTTGATGAATAGGAAAAAGTGTCAAATAGAGACGAATGTGTATTCGGAACATCTGTAATGACGTAAGCATCGATCTGTGTCGGATTGAGACTGGCAGATCGTATGTTACATCACAAATTTCAACATTTGCCGGTATTGAGGCTTTGATAACTAATCTCGCAACAATTACGATGCGGAATTCCGGCGTATTTGCGGTTGACACTTTGATAGATAGGACCTATATATATATATATATATATATATATATACACTGTATATATAAAGCTCCCCTTCCTCATCTAGGTATGCTCTATATTAAAGGGACACTGAACCCACATTTTTTTCTTTCATGATTTAGATCGAACATGACATTTTAAGCAACTTTATCATTTACTCCTATTATCAATTTTTCTTCGTTCTCTTGCTATCTTTATTTTAAAAGCAGAAATGTAAATCATAGCAGCCAGCCCATTTTAGATTCAGCACCATGGATAGTGCTTGCTTATTGGAGGCTTACATTTACCCACCAATAAGCAAGCATAACCCAGGTTCTCAACCAAAAATGGGCCGGCTCCTATGCATCACAATCCTGCTTTTTAAATAAAGACAGCAAGAGAAGTAAATTTGAAAGTTGCTTAAAATTGCATGCTCTATCTGAATCATGAAAGAAAAAATTTGGGCTTAGTGTCCCTTTAACACAAATGAAAATATGCAACCTAATTGAAAAATCGACATTTATTTATTTTAATATATCATAAAACAATATAATTAAAGTTATAATATATAAAAAATCAATTAAACATATGTAAATTGTGTATGTTATTATTTAAACCTTACCAATGATGGTTCTATAACACTGAATTTTTCATTGATACTAATGTTCTGTTTGCTATGCTTGAGGTTTGCTGAAAAACCTTTGGGTATTCTCATAATTTATAGCTGTAGCTTAGAAAACAGACTTGAGCAATTGCATCTTCAGTTGAAAGAGAGAAAGAATAAGTGCACTAACTAGTATGTTATGTTGGAAGAGTTTAATTGATATTGAAAGTGTATGTGAAAAGCAATTACTTGTCACTGTGCTTTAAAGAATCAATTCACTGTGTTAAAAAGACGTTAAATGAGTGATAGGATAACAGTGAAATCCCTAATGACAAATTTATTTTCCATATCTACTTATTCTTTATTCTGTATAATTTTTGTCTTGTCGTGATACTTGGCAAACTATTTCTATGCATAGTAAGGAGAAAAGCTAAGTGTTATATCATGTTTTCGTATGCTATATAAACGTTCAAAGCTCAGAATTTGTATAATGTGAAGAACAAATAGAGAATGTGCATTTTTATCTACAGACTTCATTACAGTTCCCATGGAACCTTCAGACCATAACATCTGAGTAACACGTTAATATGACACATTTCTCTGGTGCGTTTGGTTAATCACAGTCATACACATTTGTCCATAAGAGGCTTTCAAGGACGTGCAGATAACGTCTCTAATAGCTTCAGGGGAACATTTTTGACACGACAGTCAATGTTTGGACTAATGAGCTAATTTCACAAGTTTCTCATTTGTCACTATATAGAGAGAGAATACTTCACACATTTTAATGATCAAATCCCTACTATGATAATGTTATTGACATTATTAAGGTAAATTATACACTTTTTAATGGTAGCAACACATTATTTTGAATAAAATATAAACATTTATACCTTTCTTTAAAAAGTTGTTTTAGTATAACATCCATATAACAGAAAAGGATATTGTACCTTTTATAGAATATGCATAAAAATGTTCCCCATAAATATGTAGTCTTACTAATGTATTATCCATCTTCCATGATGCTAAAACTACTAGAAAAAAACAAAACTGAAAAATATAACTATTTAATATTAAATGAGTGCTTTAAAATTTCACAAAGTTTGAATTTTACATAATATTAGTTTCCCTATTTTAATATGTTTGCAAACTGGACCAACAAAGCAAAAAATATACATATCAATAATTAAAAAAACACTCCTGTGTAGCTATATTATACATTTCATTGTAAATTTACGTTATCTTTTTTCATCTAGTTACCAGAAGCCCTTACATAAACTTAACAGATACAGTATATAATTGTGGTTAGTTAGAGGCGCTTGTCTATTGTACCTAAGCCGCGTTCTCAAAAGATCACACTCCTCCCAAGTGTGATATAAGTATAAAATACATACAAAAAAGAGATTTAGAACGGGCGCTAAAACATCTAAGGTTTTAAATTCCTATATTACTGAGACATTTATTGCTTATAGAGACCACTTTTAGCACATAAAAAGTGGATATTGATATATTAAAATACTAAATTATTATATAAATAACATTTTGTATACCGCTTTGCGGGCTGATATCAATTACGGTACTATTACATAAAATAACAGTGACAAATAACAATTAAAAGCAATCTAGGGACATCTCCCTTTAAAGGTGCATAGCGTCTCCACCAAAAATGTCTTTGTCTCTAAGGTACCTTATTGCAGGCGGAGTACAAACGATATCCGTGTTTGACCAGAAACTCACTGTGACTGTATTCGTGCGGCGTTCAGCCTCCTTGTGGTCATGTGTAGATCTCCCTAGATTGCTTTTAATTGTTATTTGTCACTTTTATTTTATGTAATAGTACTGTAATTGATATCAGCCCGCAGAGTGGTATACAAATTGTTATTTATATAATAAATTAGTATTTTAATATATCAACATCCACAGACATTTATTGTTTTTCGAGACCACTTTTAGCACATAAAATGTCTCAGTAATATAGGAATTTAAAACCTTAGCTGTTTTTGCGCCTGTTCTAAATAACTTTTTTGCTTACATAAACGTAACAAGAAAACAAAGCTCAGTTTGTTTTTAATACATTAACACATTCAGCTAGATTAAGAGTTTGGCGTTAGGGATAAAGCATCCTTATGGCCCATAACGATGCTTTTTCACTCATAACGCCGCTATTACAAGTCTTGTCAGAATAGCTGTACCACACACTTTTTTGGCCGTCTTGCAACGTCAGTACCGAACTTTAAGAAAAGTTTTTTTTCAATGGGACTTCCAGAGTGCCGGTATTACAAGTTTTGCTGTGAGTCCAAAAAGTGAGCGGTACAGCCTAGAATGACAAAATCCGTACCGCCATCTAAAGTCAGTAGTTATGAGTTTTACGTTACAAAGCTGTAGCATAAAACTCATAACTAAACTGTCACAAAGTACACTAACACCCATAAACTACCTATTAACCCCTAAACTGAGGCCCTCCCACATCGCAAATACTATAATAAAATTATTAACACCTAATCTGCCGCTCTGGACATCGCAGCCACTGAAATTTTTTATTAACCCCTATTCCGCCGCTTCCCGACATCGTCGCCACTATAATAAACCTATTAACCCCTAAACCGCCGCCCTCCTGCATCACAAACACTATTTAAAGATTATTAACCCCTAATCTGCCGTCCACCCACACCGCTGCTATAATAAACCTATTAACCCCTAAACCTAACCCTAACGTAACCATAACCCTAACACCCCCTAACTTAAATATAATTAAAATAAATCTAAATAAACTTACAATTATTACCTAAATAATTCCTATTTAAAACTAAATACTTACCTATAAAATAAAACCTAAGCTAGCTACAATATAACTAATAGTTACATTGTATCTATCTTAGGTTTTATTTTTATTTCACAGCTAAGTTTGTATTTATTTTAACTAGGTAGACTAGTAAGTAAATAGTTATTAACTATTTACTAGCTACCTAGTTAAGATAAATACAAATTTACCTGTAAAATAAAACCTAACCTGCCTTACACTAAAACATAACAATACAATAAAATAAAATAAATTAAATTAAATACAATACATTTATCTAAATTAAAAAAAAATAAACACTAAATTACACAAAATAAAAAACAAAATTTTCAAAAATAAAAAATAATTACTCCTAATCTAATAGCCCTAGGAAAATAAAAAAGCCCCCCCCAAATAAAAAAACCCTAGCCTACACTAACTGCTAAAAATATAAACAACCCCCAACAGTAAAACCCACCACCCACACAAACAAACCCCCCAAATAAAAACCTATCTAAATACACCTAAGCTATTGCCCTGAAAAGGGCATTTGGATGGGCATTGCCCTTAAAAGGACATTTAGCTCTTTTACTGCCCAAACCCTAAGCTAAAAATAAAACCCACCCAATAAACTAACACTAATCCCCGACGATCCACTTACAGTTTTCGAAGACCGGACATCCATCCTCATCCAAGCGGCAGAAGTTCTCATTGAAGCCGGCAGAAGTCTTCATCCAAGCGGGCAGAAGTCTTCATCCATCCGGCATCTTCTATCTTTATCCATCCGGCATGGAGCGGGTCCATCCTCTTCTTCCTATGGTCAACGAAGAATGAAGTTTCCCTTTAAGGTACGTCATCCAAGATGGCGTCCCTTACATTCTGATTGGCTGTTAAAATTCTATCAGCCAATAGGAATTAAAGGGTAAAAAATCCTATTGGCTGTTGCAATCAGCCAATAGGATTGAGCTTTCATCCTATTGGCTGATCCAATCAGCTAATAGGATTGAGCTTGCATTCTATTGGCTGATTGGATGGGGGGTTTGGTTGTGTGGGTGGTGGGTTTTACTGTTGGGGGGAGTTTGTATTTTTTTAACAGGTAAAAGAGCTAATTTCTTTGGGGCAATGCCCCACAAAAGGCCCTTTTAAGGGACATTGGCAGTTTAGTGTAGGCTAGGTTTTTTTTTATTTTAGGGGGGCTTTTTTATTTTTAAGGGCTTCATAGATTAGGAGAAATTCTTTTTTATTTTTGATAATTTTGTTTTTTATTTTGTGTAATTTAGTGTTTATTTTTTTGTAATTTAGATAAATGTATTGTATTAATTTAATTTATTTTATTGTATTGTTAGGTTTTAGTGTAAGACAGGTTAGGTTTTATTTTACAGGTAAGTATTTAGTTTTAAATAGGAATTATTTAGGTAATAATTGTAAGTTTTATTTAGATTTATTTTAATTATCTTTAATTTAGGGGGTGTTGGGGTTAGGTTTAGGGGTTAATAGGTTTATTATAGCGGCGGTGTGGGCAGACGGCAGATTAGGGTTTAATAATCTTTAAATAGTGTTTGCGATGCGGGAGGGCAGTGGTTTAGGGGTTAATAACTGTAATGTAAGTGGCGGCGATGTTAGGGGCAGCAGATTAGGGGTTAATAGTTTTATTAGTGTGGCGGCGATGTTAGGGGCAGCAGATTAGTGGTGTTTAGACTCGGGGTTTATGTTAGGGTGTTAGATTTAAACATAACTTTTTCTTTCCCCATAGAGATCAATGGGGCTGCGTTACGGAGCTTTTGTTTCAGCGATCGCAGGTGTTAGGCTTTTTTTTTTGCCGGCTCTCCCCACTGATGTCTATGGGGAAATCGTGCACAAGCACATCAAAGCAGCGCTTGTATTTGGATGAGGTATGGAGCTCAATGCAACCATATCGCCCGCACAAGCCTGCTTTTTGCAAACCTGTAATAGCAGCGCTATGAAAGGTGAGCGGTGAAAATAACATACAAGTAATTAGCGAGCAGCCATAATGCAAAACTCATAATCTGGCTGTTTGTTTGCTTCAATGTTTTTTCAATTGCCAAACCTACCACTTATTATGAGCCAATCTGGAGTGAATAAAGTAGATACTGCATTTCCTGCTGAGGGAAATTAGGAATATATATGCAGTGGGGTAGGTTGGCATGTTGTACTTCCAATTACATTGCGTGCTTAAATTACAGGAAGAGGGACCAAATAAGTAATCAAAATATATTATTAGGTTGTCGTATTGTGCATAATTAAACATTTTTTGTTACAGTCTCAGTCTTGCGGGTTATGTCTGTATGAGACCAGAACTTTCACTCAAATACAGGGAGTGCAGAATTATTAGGCAAGTTGTATTTTTGAGGATTAATTTTATTATTGAACAACAACCATGTTCTCAATGAACCCAAAAAACTCATTAATATCAAAGCTGAATAGTTTTGGAAGTAGTTTTTAGTTTGTTTTTAGTTATAGCTATTTTAGGGGGATATCTGTGTGTGCAGGTGACTATTACTGTGCATAATTATTAGGCAACTTAACAAAAAACAAATATATACCCATTTCAATTATTTATTTTTACCAGTGAAACCAATATAACATCTCAACATTCACAAATATACATTTCTGACATTCAAAAACAAAACAAAAACAAATCAGTGACCAATATAGCCACCTTTCTTTGCAAGGACACTCAAAAGCCTGCCATCCATGGATTCTGTCAGTGTTTTGATCTGTTCACCATCAACATTGCGTGCAGCAGCAACCACAGCCTCCCAGACACTGTTCAGAGAGGTGTACTGTTTTCCCTCCTTGTAAATCTCACATTTGATGATGGACCACAGGTTCTCAATGGGGTTCAGATCAGGTGAACAAGGAGGCCATGTCATTAGATTTTCTTCTTTTATACCCTTTCTTGCCAGCCACGCTGTGGAGTACTTGGACGCGTGTGATGGAGCATTGTCCTGCATGAAAATCATGTTTTTCTTGAAGGATGCAGACTTCTTTCTGTACCACTGCTTGAAAAAGGTGTCTTCCAGAAACTGGCAGTAGGACTGGGAGTTGAGCTTGACTCCATCCTCAACCCGAAAAGGCCCCACAAGCTCATCTTTGATGATACCAGCCCAAACCAGTACTCCACCTCCACCTTGCTGGCGTCTGAGTCGGACTGGAGCTCTCTGCCCTTTACCAATCCAGCCACGGGCCCATCCATCTGGCCCATCAAGACTCACTCTCATTTCATCAGTCCATAAAACCTTAGAAAAATCAGTCTTGAGATATTTCTTGGCCCAGTCTTGACGTTTCAGCTTGTGTGTCTTGTTCAGTGGTGGTCGTCTTTCAGCCTTTCTTACCTTGGCCATGTCTCTGAGTATTGCACACCTTGTGCTTTTGGGCACTCCAGTGATGTTGCAGCTCTGAAATATGGCCAAACTGGTGGCAAGTGGCATCTTGGCAGCTGCACGCTTGACTTTTCTCAGTTCATAGGCAGTTATTTTGCGCCTTGGTTTTTCCACATGCTTCTTGCGACCCTGTTGACTATTTTGAATGAAACGCTTGATTGTTCGATGATAACGCTTCAGAAGCTTTGCAATTTTAAGAGTGCTGCATCCCTCTGCAAGATATCTCACTATTTTTTACTTTTCTGAGCCTGTCAAGTCCTTCTTTTGACCCATTTTGCCAAAGGAAAGGAAGTTGCCTAATAATTATGCACACCTGATATAGGGTGTTGATGTCATTAGACCACACCCCTTCTCATTACAGAGATGCACATCACCTAATATGCTTAATTGGTAGTAGGCTTTCGAGCCTATACAGCTTGGAGTAA
The DNA here is from genome assembly GCF_027579735.1 of Bombina bombina. Taxonomy (NCBI): domain Eukaryota; kingdom Metazoa; phylum Chordata; class Amphibia; order Anura; family Bombinatoridae; genus Bombina; species Bombina bombina. Next base: position 958,535,323 of record NC_069501.1, on the reverse strand, counting down.
GACAACATGCATAAAGAGGATGATGTGGTCAAAATACTCATTTGCCTAATAATTCTGCACTCCCTGTAATGGCTCAAGTATAATTTCTTTGGCTTCGAGGGATTGCAAAATTGTTTCATTAGAGTTTAGATAATTATGCCAAAGCTGTGATATATATATCATTATAGTGATTCCCTCAAGCTAGCTATTGAAATACCAACTAATGCACATTAGCCTTAAGTCTAAAGCAAGGCTGGAAACAGTTGTTAACCACCATAGTTTATAGGAAGGAATATAATGTCAGTTGCTTCACAATGTATTTCTGCCCTATCTGAGAAGGATAACAGACATTAATTACTGCCCATTCAGTATATCGATCTCAAAAACATTACAACAAACCACACAAGACAGTTCAGTAGCAATATTGTGGTTAGGTTTAGAATTATAATTATAGTCAGGATGGGGCTAGAGATAGATTTAGCTGTAATATTAGTATTAGAGATAGGGTTACTTATTTGAATTGGGTTAAGTTTAGGGAGAATGTTATGATTAGGACTAGGGTTAATGTTAATTTCTTATTCTCATCTTACATATTTTCAAACTTACATCTCAAGCAGTTAATATTAATTATTATTTATTTAAGAATGTTAAAGAAAAATGGGTGTATCCTCATCTGAACGAACAAACCCTGTAGGCATTGAAAACACCTCTATAAACAAAAGTGAAATACTGATGATTTATTGTGAGGTACACCAGTCTTTTAATGAGCCCCAAAAGGAATGAATCTCCTTACATTCAACCTTTTAGCTAATGTCACAGACAGTACCCTTTTGTTCATGCTGTCAGTGGAAGAAGCTTAGATTCTTCCATAGGAAGGCCCTATAGAAACACTTTAAATTAACACTGACTTTTCAAAAAGTGCAAATTGTGTCAGCTGAAGCAGAACTTCTGACTTCTATTACATACTTGTCATGGATAATATGAAGTATTTTTCTTTGGCTGGTTAACCACCGTATGTTATCTCACTGACTTTCATTCAAATCCACAACCCTAATAAATCGTTTAGTTCTGTTCCTGTGGGCTTAATGTTGTTTTCCTGGACTACAAGGTTAAACTGCATGATTTAAGTGCTAACCTGTATTCTCATGATGAATTTTTTTAACCATTAATAATGTGTGTCCTTCAATTGTTATTGCTAATTTAAATAGGCAAAGCTGCTATATTTTAGCTTCTTTCTTAAAAGCTTTACTGGAGGAAGGTCGCCATAGCAACACAGAAATGATTAAATGTAAACTTTGAATTAGTGGAGAACTTTAAACATGTATACAATGAGTATGTAAGCTTTTAAATAAATAAAGATGTGCAAACATACAATGCAGCGCTTACTGGATTAAGCAGATTAGCTGGTATGGGATATTTTTTGAGGGTACATCTTAAATTATTATATTATTGCATGTTTTAGGGCTTTTTGTATTTGCAGTCATTGGAATGTTATGACTGTTATATGTTTTAGAGGACAATTATAGTTATGTAGAAGATACGTTAATTTCATAACCTAAATAAAATTAGATTACAAGTATTTAAAACAGGAAATACAGTCTATATAGGAAATAAATTAGAAAAAGACACAAAGAGAAAGGACCAAAATGTAAGAAGATTAGGGCCCCCAATGTTCAAAACATCAACAGACCTTCGAGAAACTGCTTCGATGGCCTCGCAGTCCCACAGTATGTCATAATATTCAAAGAAAATGGGCGTGTCCGAGCAATGCCGACGAGCGTCGATGTCTCTCCAATAGAAGTCAATAGGAGCGTGACTTCACCAGCAAACCACATTGCTGACATTACCGCTCCTCTGCATTTTGTTGTGACTGGGGGGTCCTATTTGAAGTGTGCTTACATGACAAAGAAAGTGCGCTCACTGAAACTAAAATTTGTTTCCATGTAGACACACTTCAAATTTTGCCATGGGGACCGAAGTTTAATTACACCTACACTAACTAGCTCAGGCTATGTCTCGGGAGCTGATAGCTAGGGAGACAAACATGGCCACTGCCCTCCTAACAACCTGCACTTTGTCGCTTCGAACATATCAATTTTGTGTCAATGTATCCAAAGTGCAGGCTAATCCCACTAGCATGACCCAAGAACTCCCCCTGAAAGCCTAGCTCTACGTCATGCCTAACCTACACTCCCCCTGCTCCACCTCACTACCTCCCACCGACTACCTACATCACATCTAACCTACACTCCCCCTGCACTGCCCAGCTAACTCTCCCTGACTGCTACACCATGTCACGCCTAACCTACACATCCCCAGAACGTCCAGCGAAGTCCCTAATATATTGACGTAATGTCTAAACTACACTCCCCTGAAATGCCCAGCTAACTGCCTACTGTCAAAAAAGAAATAACTTGAATAAACAATACTATAAATAATAAAATATATAGAATGTGGGGTGCTCTTGAGTAGCATCAAACCAATATATAAAGTGTAGCAATATATAATATATCAAACCAAATATGTGTAGAAGAGTATAGAAATCATAAGAAATTGTAATAAATTGAGTACAAATCTGAAAACCGATAATATGTTGTTATAGTATAGTTATACAGTTAGAAGAAAGTCCCAAATTATGATATAAGTGGGTATGTGAGTACTCCTCAAGCACAATAAGTAGTTGTAGATCCAGGCAGCTATCTGTGATGGATCAGGTCACGATCCAGGTTCAGCAATCTGTGAATGACATAGGAGAACAGAAGCGCCACATGGCCAATGTGTGATATTGAGATTATCAGTTGGTATGAACCATATCAACCTGTTATGTGCACAATGGTAGAGTCAGGAAGTGCCTCTTGCATAGTGTGTGTGTGTGTATTCCATTCTTAATAAAGTTTACAGTTATGAAGACCTGTGCTTGATCTCCTTATATAAATAAGATAAAACATGGTGTCAGAATAAGGAGTTCCCTGCTTCCATCTGAACTGACAAGCAAGGACTCTGAGGAATCCATTAGAAATCTTTGCAGCAAATTGAAAGTGTGAGAGTCAAGGCTCTGGCAGAGTGACTACAGCTTCTTCTCATGAACTGAGTAAGTGCATCATAACTTGTACAATTGACTGATTCTAACAGCACTACAGACTTTTATATTAATACTGCATAATTCAGAACATTAAGATGGAAAAGTTAAATCCTCCACCAGAATTGAAAATGACTGGTAATATGGAAGATGCATGGCAGAGGTTTAAGCAAAGATTCCAGCTATATGTTAGAGCTATAGGAGCTCAGGAGCAAGATGATGAACAAAAGATTGCACTTTTTCTGACTGTAGCAGGATCAGCAGCAATAGATGTATACAACACCTTCACATTTACAGATGAAGAAAGGGATGTTTATCAGGTTGTTCTAGACAAATTTGAACAGTACTGTGTACCTAGACGGAATGAAACCTATGAAAGGTATCTTTTCAGATGTATAATGCAGAATGAAACAGAGACTATTGAGGAGTATGTAACAGACTTAAAACTGAAGAGTAGATCATGTAATTATGGAGCAATGTGTAACTCATTAATCAGAGACCAGCTAGTCATGGGCTGCAGAAATATAAGGGTTAAAGAACGCTTGCTTAGAGAGAAAGATTTAACACTGGAAAAGGCAGTAGAAATTTGTCAAAGTTCAGAGGCAGCACAGGAACAAGTGCGCACACTCTGCCACAGTACAGCAGCAACACCAGTAATGTCAGTTACAGTGGGGAAAAACAAAGTGCATCCACATTATGAAAATAAAATGAAAGGAAAAAGTTTTATCGCACAAACAGCAAATTCTCAGCCTGAATCAGACTGGCTATGTACCAGATGTGGAAAGCAGCATGGCATAAGACAATGTCAGGCTTATGGGCAAATCTGCAGAAAATGTGGAAAAAGGAATCACTTTCAAAAGATGTGTAAAGCTAAAAAAACGGTTCACATTGTTGACCAGTCCGAAAGTGAGGAATCAGAAGAATTCTTTATTGGAATACTTCACTTAACCAAAGCTACAGATAAGGAGTGGGTCATTGAAGCTATTACAAATGGCACTAATATTGCTTACAAAGTAGATACAGGTGCACAAGCTAATTTGATGCCTGAGAGCAAGTATCACCAATTGAAGAACAAACCAGAACTTCTGAAAATCTCAGTTAAACTAAAGACATATAATGGGGATTTTATCCCAGTGCTTGGCAAGTGCAGTGTGTTCCTGGAATATGGAAATCAAATGCATAAAATGAACATTCTGGTAGTTCCAGGAAACAAACCAGCTCTACTGGGTCTTCAAATGTGTGAAACTTTAGGACTGATTAAAAGGGTAAATGCCATTGATGGAACTAATAAAGAAGAGGACATATAACATTTATTAACAGACTATGCTGCAGTATTTGAAGGAATAGGATGTCTTCCAATGCAACATAAAATACAACTAAAAGAAGGTTCTCGTCCAGTAGTGCATGCCATGCGAAATGTTCCAGTTGCTCTAAGGGATCGTCTTAAACGGGAACTTGCCAGGATGGAGGATAAAGGTATTATAAAGAAAATCAAGACACCTACTGAATGGGTTCATTCTATGGTGTTGGTGGAAAAACCGGATGGGGGTCTCAGAATCTTTTATTGATCCCAAGGAACTGAATAAAAGCATCTTAAGAGAACACTTCCATTTACCAACAAAACCAGAATTGCTTGGGGAGCTAAGTGGAGCAACGGTATTCAGTAAACTGGATGCATCATCAGGATTTTGGCAAATTCCACTGGAGGAGGAAAGCATGAAACTCTGCACTTTTAATACTCCTTATGGGAGGTACTGTTACAAACGATTGCCCTTCGGCTTGTGTTCAGCACCAGAAGTGTTTCATAGTACCATGCAGCAACTTCTTGAACGAATACCAGGCACAACCGTATTCATTGATGATATTCTGATCTGGGGTAAAACCAAGCAAGAACATGATGAAAGGCTAAAGATGGTCTTAGATGTTGCTAAGGAGAATAATTTGAAGTTCAATAAGACAAAGTGTCAATTCAGAAAAACTTCAATTCAATATTTGGGAGAACAACTCACAGGAGGTGGTGTTTTACCAGACATGAAAAAGATTAAGGCAATTACAGAAATGCCACAGCCAGAAAATAAGCTATACAACGCTTACTAGGAATGGTGAATTACCTTGGCAAGTTCATACCTAATTTACCAGACAAAACTGTACTAATGCGACAACTACTCAGAAAAAACTATGCTTGGGAATGGTCAGAGAATCACCAGAAAGAATGGAAGTTTTTGAAGGACATGCTTACTACTGCACCAACTCTGCAATTCTTTGATCCAACAGCAAAAACAAAGTTGTCAACTGATGCTTCACAAAATGGATTGGGAGCAGTTCTATTTCAAAATCAAGGCTCGGGATGGATGCCTGTGGCTTATGCATCTAGGGCATTGACAGATACTGAAAAATCATATGCTCAAATTGAAAAGGAAACACTGGGACTAGTTTACGGATGTGAAAAATGTCATGTTTATTTGTATGGAAGAGTATTTTCAGCAGAAACTGATCACAAACCTTTGATTCACATCTACCAAAAGGGCTTGATAGATGCACCTCCAAGAATTCAACGTTTGTTGCTGAGACTTCAAAGGTATGACTTCACCTTGGATTTTATACCTGGCAAGGAGTTGGTGGTAGCGGATGCTCTGTCACGAGCTTACTTACCATTTAACAATGAGGACTTACAGTTGCAGAAAGAGGTGACTGTTCACGTCAATCTGATCTTGAAGACAGCCCCGTTTAGTCATGCAATGTGGGCAGCAATAGAACAGGCTACAGAAACAGATGCTCTTTTAAGTCAAGTGAAGAAAGCAGTTTCTAGTGGCAAATCTAAGACACTGATGCCATCACTGTATAGACCATACATTTCTGAAATTTCTTTGATAAAAGGGGTACTTTTGAAAGGACAAAAGATAATTGTACCAGCGAGTTTGCAAAGTCAAATACTGAAAAGACTACATGAAGGTCATTCAGGTATAGAAAAGACAAAAGGACGAGCTAGAGACATTTTGTACTGGCCAAATATGAATGAGACAATGATCACTCAATGCCGGACTTGCCAAAAATTCAGACCTCAGTTACCTAAAGAGCCTATACTGGATACGGACTTCCCGTTGGCACCCTGGGAAAAGTTAGGAATGGACTTGTTTGTTTTCAAAAATCAGCATTATATCTTAGTAATGGATTACTTCTCTAATTACCCAGAGATAGCATTATTGGAAGATGAGTCAGCATGTACAGTGATCAAAAAAGTAAAAGCAATTTTGGCGAGACATGGCATTCCAAGAGTAATAATATCAGACAATGGTCCTCAATTCAATTGTAGAGAGTTTAGGGTTTTTGCCAGTACCTATGAATTTGAACATCGAACATCCAGCCCGGGATATCCACAAGCAAATGGATTAGCAGAAGCTGGAGTAAAAATAGTGAAAAACATACTTCGTAAAGCAACAGATGCAGACGAGGATCCATGTCTGGCTCTTCTTAGCTATAGAGCTACTCCTTTAAAATGTGGGAAGTCACCGGCAGAATTATTGTTTGGCAGACAGCTGGTCACACGAGTACCAGTTGTGAAACCTTGGAAAAGGTTCCCACAAAAACATGTAATAGAAACCAAATTGAAACTCAGAGAAAGAAGGAATGAATACTATGACCGAGCTGCAAAGCCTTTGGAGAATCTTCAGGTACAAACTCCTGTGCGAGTACAAGGTTCAAACAGCTGGAATACTGAAGGGACAGTTATCCAGCAATATTCTCCAAGATCGTATGTAGTTCAAACCAATGATGGGCAATGTTTACGTAGGAATCGTAGACATTTGATGGCTATTCCATCAGTTCACAACAATTCGGCAGTGAAGGAAACCTGTGAGGATACATTGAACACTCCATTGCAGTTGGAGAATGAAGATGCCAGAGAAACTTTGCAAAGCTCGATTGACTTGCCTGCCAGTGATGCAATGCAAACAAGGTCAGGTCGATATATCAAAAAACCTAATCGTCTAATTGAACAATGTTAAAAGGGACTGAAGTTTTTTTCACATAGACTACAGTTAAAAAAAAAAATGTACTTTAAGTTTTCTGTTGTTTAAAAAGAAAAGAAAAAGGGAAATGTGTGATATTGAGATTATCAGTTGGTATGAACCATATCAACCTGTTGTTATGTGCACAATGGTAGAGTCAGGAAGTGCCTCTTGCATAGTGTGTGTGTGTATAGCATTCTTAATAAAGTTTACAGTTATGAAGACCTGTGCTTGATCTCCTTATATAAATAAGATAAAACAGCCAAGTATTGTCTAACTGTATGGCAAATTCTAATGTGATATATTACACTCACAATTGATAAAGCACCTTTGTAGTGCAAATGGAGCAGGCTGGGATCAAACAGTCACCCAGCAGACTGGCCTCTAGCGAAGATTCAGTAGTCTCTAAATGAAGTTAAAGCAGAATAATGCCAATATGGCCTAGTATTGTTTGGCTCAATGATTAATAATGATACAAGTGGAATTGCACTAATGTGTAGTGGAGCACCCCTCTTGGTGCAAGTGTGGCAGGCTGGGATTAAAACAGTCACCCAGCAGACTGGCCTCCGGTCTATCAGGATACACTCCAAGGAGATCAAAGCTCAGATGGAAAATCCCCAAATAATGGACATCAGAGGATTTCAAGTTGGTATTAAGAGATGTATGGCAGCAAGTAGTGACTTAAAATGGATTACTTTATTAAAAGTATAAAAACATGCAATATGTTTCTCAACCCAAAAGGTTGTTTCATCAGGCAACTATAAATAATAACCTCCCCATTATAACAATAAAGCTATGTCGCTAAAGTTATAATCAATGTTTAAATAATGTGTCACATAGATGCGGAAAAAAAAACACAGGGCTCCTGAAACTCAGTGCTGGACCTGAATTGAACCCTGGTCCGACGCTTCTTAAAAGGAGAGTCGATCGAGTAGAGTGCAGGGGATCAAATCGGACTTTTAGCATGTTGTCAGCAATTTATGAGACACCTAGGAATAAAACTTGTTTGGGGGTGCTTCCTTCTGGGAAAATGGGGGACACGTCAAATTGAGAGCTATTTTGTCAGACTCGCTCAACATAGCGGTGGATCCCTTTGAATATTTCACCACCTTATAGCACTTTCGATCATCAGGGCCGAAGTGTGAATCACATGTCACAATCAGAAAAGTATTTGTCTAATTTATTTGCCAGTTGACAGAAATATGTAAATACATATTTTTAATCCTATTGCTCACAGTACATAATTTACAATGTGGAAGTGACTATTCTCTAATGCAGGATCACACAAAAGGCTTGGCCTCTGTAATTAACTATCATGTTCTTTTTGTCTGGCTGTCTACATCCCAAATGGTATGCAATTTTTCAGTCGTGAAAAAGAAAGGAATTTTACATTGCAAAACATTCATACTCTGCTGCATTCTGGGATCTTCCGCTACTCCAGGACTTCATCTATTTTTAATCCACACAGTACCCTTGTATACTGACTGCTTTATCCTGATGTTAGAAAAGAGCTTTCTCTTCTTCACATCTGATTACAGTAGCAGGTGTAGGGTATGTTTGGGACTACTATGCATATCATTATATAATTATCAAAGGTGTCATGTCTTTGCTCTTCCTATGCAAAGGAGAGTAAATATAAGTGAACTCACACCAGTATCTCCCTCAATAGTTAATTGTCTGCCAGTGAAGAGCAAATGCCACAGAAGAGTTTACACACCCATAATGCTCTAGTAACTGTTATCCTATCACGTAAGCAAACTGATCATTCATATAATTTCATATAATCAATAATGTATTAAGTTCTACTTAATCTTTAGTATATTAACATTAAGTAGTAGACCAACAGAATTAAACAAAAACACACATTTTTAAATATTTAATTGTTTCATATAAAGGGTCATTGTAGTCATTTTTCCAATGTTTTGAATTAATTGTTATGAGTTTAAAGGGACACTGAAACCAAATTTTTTCTTCCATGATTCAGATAGAGCATGCAATTTTAAGCAACTTTCTAATTTACTCCTATTACCAAATTTTCTTCATTCTCTTGGTATCTTTATTTGAAATGCAAGAATGTAAGTTTAGATGCCGGACCATTTTTGGTGAACAACCTGGGTTGTTCTTGCGGATTGGTGGATAAATTCACCCACCAATAAACAAGTGCTGTCCAGAGTGCTGAACCAAAAATAGCTTAGATGCCTTCTTTTTCAAAGATAGATAGCACGAGAACAAATAAAAGTTGATAATAGGAGTAAATTAGAAAGTTGCTTAAAATTGCATGCTATATCTGAATCACAAAAGAAAAATTTTTGGGTTCAGTGTCCCTTTAATAAACCCATTTTTCTTAACAGGCATGTTCACCAACAGAGCTGTGATAGTTGCCTCTGTCAACTAATTATTAATTAATACATAGGAATGCAACTTAAATTTCCTGAAAGTTTCAATTTCAATTTAAAAACGTTATACCTTTCTCTTTTATCTTTCATGTGAAGCATATTTTAATGAGACTGATGCTTTCTCATATGTATAATTGAAAAGTTCTCAGTACAATGCAACTTTATTCTTTCTACTTTAGAAGTTCAACAATGACTTAGATTTAATAAATTGTATTCATTACTTAATCTTTACTTCAATCAATGATATGTTGAATAGAAAATACTCATTACCAGAAAGTCGATCCTAAGTTAGAAAGAGTAAATACACTATTAGCGGCAATGGAATAAACCTGTGTTTAAAATAAGAACAATGATTTTTCAGATATATGAGTAATTTAATCCATCAAGGCAACTGCGCCATATAATACACAATTAACCTTTTCTGCAGAAGCAACATCATTTTTTGTAAACTTTGGTCCACATTCATTGATATTATATTTAATTATATATATATATATATATATATATATATATATATATATATATATACACACATACATCACATTTACACACACACACACACACATATATATATATATATATATATATATATATATATATATATATACATATAAACAAGAAAACTCAGGCCCTTATTTATCCAGCACCCAACCATGTCTGGAAAAATATATACTTTAAAGCAAGGAAAGATTTAGGAGTAAATAATACACATACATTGGAAAATGCGTTTAAAAGGATTTATATATTAATTTCAGCATGACAATAAATCGTAAGCATGACCCCCAAATATTCGTAAAGTTCAAAGTCCACAACCCGGGTTGTTAAGTAGGAGTAACTAAGTTGGTCCATTCATTTGACCAGTATTGATTTGTTTCAAAATGCCTGACTAATGGCACATTTGTAATCCCAGAGATAGAAAGCAACGTTAATGCAGGGACAGCACCAATTATATTGTAACACTGACTCTGTGGGTTTCAACCTTGTATCTTCGTACTCCCAATGCAAATTGTAACTGTATCACAAATAGCAGAAAAAAGTGGCAACTTTTCCATACCACATTAAACTCGCTGTGACAGTTCTGTATTGCGTGTAGAGGTATAATAAAACAAGTACCTGCTTCCTCGGTATCCCGTCAGTGGCATGTTATGGTGTCATATCTACCTGCTCGTTGCTTCCAATTTTTGTTTCAAACCGGTTTGGGAGATATCCCCTTTGCTTTTCCTCCGTGCTTTCTTGGCTCTTTCTGTGCTTCTGCACGCCTTGACTTCCACCGGAGTATGGTTTTGTTTGAGGGTCAGCTTTTTTGGACGGTGCACAGCTGCTGCACCGCTCCAAACAAACGGGGAGTGCAGAATTATTAGGCAAATGAGTATTTTGACCACATCATCCTCTTTATGCATGTTGTCTTACTCCAAGCTGTATAGGCTCGAAAGCCTACTACCAATTAAGCATATTAGGTGATGTGCATCTCTGTAATGAGAAGGGGTGTGGTCTAATGACATCAACACCCTATATCAGGTGTGCATAATTATTAGGCAACTTCCTTTCCTTTGGCAAAATGGGTCAAAAGAAGGACTTGACAGGCTCAGAAAAGTAAAAAATAGTGAGATATCTTGCAGAGGGATGCAGCACTCTTAAAATTGCAAAGCTTCTGAAGCGTGATCATCGAACAATCAAGCGTTTCATTCAAAATAGTCAACAGGGTCGCAAGAAGCGTGTGGAAAAACCAAGGCGCAAAATAACTGCCCATGAACTGAGAAAAGTCAAGCGTGCAGCTGCCAAGATGCCACTTGCCACCAGTTTGGCCATATTTCAGAGCTGCAACATCACTGGAGTGCCCAAAAGCACAAGGTGTGCAATACTCAGAGACATGGCCAAGGTAAGAAAGGCTGAAAGACGACCACCACTGAACAAGACACACAAGCTGAAACATCAAGACTGGGCCAAGAAATATCTCAAGACTGATTTTTCTAAGGTTTTATGGACTGATGAAATGAGAGTGAGTCTTGATGGGCCAGATGGATGGGCCCGTTGCTGGATTGGTAAAGGGCAGAGAGCTCCAGTCCGACTCAGACGCCAGCAAGGTGGAGGTGGAGTACTGGTTTGGGCTGGTATCATCAAAGATGAGCTTGTGGGGCCTTTTCGGGTTGAGGATAGAGTCAAGCTCAACTCCCAGTCCTACTGCCAGTTTCTGGAAGACACCTTCTTCAAGCAGTGGTACAGGAAGAAGTCTGCATCCTTCAAGAAAAACATGATATTCATGCAGGACAATGCTCCATCACATGCGTCCAAGTACTCCACAGCGTGGCTGGCAAGAAAGGGTATAAAAGAAGAAAATCTAATGACATGACTTCCTTCTTCACCTGATCTGAACCCCATTGAGAACCTGTGGTCCATCATCAAATGTGAGATTTACAAGGAGGGAAAACAGTACACCTCTCTGAACAGTGTCTGGGAGGCTGTGGTTGCTGCTGCACGCAATGTTGATGATGAACAGATCAAAACACTGACAGAATCCATGGATGGCAGGCTTTTGAGTGTCCTTGCAAAGAAAGGTGGCTATATTGGTCACTGATTTGTTTTTGTTTTGTTTTTGAATGTCAGAAATGTATATTTGTGAATGTTGAGATGTTATATTGGTTTCACTGGTAAAAATAAATAATTGAAATGGGTATATATTTGTTTTTTGTTAAGTTGCCTAATAATTATGCACAGTAATAGTCACCTGCACACACAGATATCCCCCTAAAATAGCTATAACTAAAAACAAACTAAAAACTACTTCCAAAACTATTCAGCTTTGATATTAATGAGTTTTTTGGGTTAATTGAGAACATGGTTGTTGTTCAATAATAAAATTAATCCTCAAAAATACAACTTGCCTAATAATTCTGCACTCCCTGTATATATATATATATATATATATATATATATATATATATATATATATATATATATATATATATTTATTGACATACAAGGTTTAACCAACCCTGCAACAATCAGCAGTTATCACAGAAAGGGTTAAAGGGACATAAAACAGGTTGAGATCTGTGCATATCCTAAAAGGACTAATTAATTAAAATAGTTTGCATAAAAAAAAATGTTTAGAAATTGCTGGCAAGTATTTTAAAATAATTTTCAATAATAAGAAAATTGATTACATAGCTAAGCTGCTTGGAGCAGCCAACTCCACCCCCTCCCTTATCAGTGTTTAAACACAGGCATTGTATTTCAACTGAGCTTACAGCTTCTAGGCATGCTCCAGCAGATAATCCCTATGCACTTTTGGATTCTACCAAAACAACAATAGATATAAATACAGCCATAGAAGGAAATGTGTGACCCCTTTACTTTAAATGTGTGACTAACCGTAAATGTGGTGTAGCAATATTATTTAATAAAAAATTAGACTATCAAATTATTACAACAGATCTTGACCCTAATAATAGGTTTATTATAATACATATTTCTATCAGGGGTTATGAGTATATTTTATGTAATGTCTATGGACCAAATCATTTTGCAATGCCCTTCTGGGATACAACCCAGAAGAAACTATATCCATATTATAGCTCTAGATTGGTATTGGGAGGAGATTTTAATATGGTTCTCTTCCCTAGAATTGATAGAATGTTTTTGAATAAAAGACAAGATAATAAAGCAAGCAAATACTTAAACATTTTTTGTTTATCTCTTAAACTTAATGATATTTGGAGGATTAAATACCCTTATACCTCCTTTTTTACATGTGAATCCAAATATCACTCCACATTTTCTAGAATTGATTATATTCTTATTTCAGAACAAATTTTATTGTCCCATTTAATTCCTAAGATTCATGACATCATTATCTCAGACCATGCGATAATTTTGTTAGATAGTGACTCACGCCAAAGAGAACATTTTCAAGGTTACAGTTTTAGATTCCCACGATATCTCACGAATAATAGTAAATTAATTTACTGGTTAAAAAATCAATGGCAAGATTACTATCAAAACAATTCGTCCTATCTTAACAAAAAATATTTTTTTTGGGAAGCCTTTAAGGCTGTCCTTAGAGGACAAATTAAAGCATATATGGTACACCATAAAAATAATCAGACATTGAAAGAAAAACAATTATCTAACCAGGTTAAAAATACTTATTACCGTTACAAATCTCATCCCACTCAGAGTAATTGGGTATAATATTCTCAAAGTAGAACGGAGAGGAATATTTACACCAAACAACAAGGCTTAGAGGCAGAAACAAAACTTACAAACCGCTTTAAAGGCCGTTATGGTAATTCTGCTAAATATTTGGCTCAAATTATTAAGAATAATGAAGGTAGGATTTTACTTAATCTGCCATTAAAGACCATCAGTCAAGATTTACTGATAATCAAGGTATTAGAACAGTATTTTTTAAGTATTTCCAGAAATTATATACCGCACGGATATAGATATTACCAATAGAGATATGTTTTGGGCTAATTTAAAGACCTCATCTCAACTCTCCCTGTCGGATCTAGAAACCTCTAATGCCCCAATGAAATACTATTTACCATTAAAAATGCAAAGTTGAATAAGGCAGCTGGCCCTGACAGGATCCCAATAGAGTTTTATAAAATTCTTTGAGGAAATAAGTAATTTTTTATACGCCCTTTATAATAACTATTTTTTAACTGATTCTAATATTTCAAACTATTTTTTGCAGCTAATATTACGTTAATTCCCAAAAAAGGGAAAGATCCTGAACAGCCTGCATCGTATAGGCCTATTTCAGTCCTAAATGCGGACTATAAAATTCTTCTCTCTTTCATAGCTAACAAAAACATTCTTCATAAAATAATCCATACAGATCAAACAGGTTTTATGTATGGCCGTAATATATCTACTAATCTCTGTAAAGTTGAAATATTATTAGACTATTTTTGGAATCAGAACCTAACTCAAAAAGAGTAGAAAGAGAAAATAGGCAAAGACAGAGCTATTTTATCTGTAGACGCTGAGAAGGCATTCGATTCAATATCCTGGGACCATTTGCTTCATTCATTAAACCATTTTGGTATTAAAGGACACTGTTTTGAATTTATCTCAAAGATCTATAGAAAACCATACTTGTCATTGCTTATAAATGGCAATCTTTCTGAAAAAAAATCTTTCTTGGGCGAGGTACAAGACAAGGTTGTCCGCTATCACCACTGTTATTTAATATCTTAATTAAACTGCTGGCCATATGGTTACGTCAAGAACTTGTAGGTATACGAATCGGCTCAGTGGTTTTTAAAATATCGCTCTACGCGGATGATTTGCTTATTTTCTTAGAAGACTATTAACTCTATCCCGAATATTCTTAAATCTCTGTCTTTTCTTAGTTCCTTTTCGGGTTACAAAATCAATGTTAAAAAAGTGAGCTTCTGTGGATTCAAAAAAGCAGAAAGAGCTACTCTGATCATCCCTTTAAAAATATAGAGCTTCGTAAATTCTACTCTGCATGTTCTCAATTTTTGTGGAAAGGGAACAGGGCACGTATTTCAATAATGAAACCATCACAAAATAAAATGGGAGGTGGCTTCGCCCTTCCTGATATTAAATTATATAATTTAACCACTTTAGGCAAAATAGTCTCCAATAGGTCATATTCTCTCTTTTAATAACTTAATAAATATGTTTGATCTTCCTAGACATAGTTTATTTGCATACTTTCAAGTACGCCATTTTATTAACTCACAAGATTATGGGTGGGATGACGGTTTTCAATGGTCTGAGATAACTGAGTGTATTAAAAATTTGCGGTTGGCAAATGTACAATCTCTCTCTTATACAACATTATGTTGGCTAAACAAGGACAATTGCTCTTCTATAAATTAGTTATTTTTTGGTTACATTTTTTTCCTTATTTTGAATCTGCTAATATTAACTTTAGCTTTGCAGTACTTGGAAAATTAAATATTCCAGCTAGCTGGAAAGAATCCCATATTAAATTACTACATAACGCATACCTAACTCCTGCTAAATTATCTAAATTTTCCTCATCTACAAATCAACAGTGCCCAAATGTTGTTTGGCAAATGCTGATGTTCTACATATGTTTTTTTCTTGTCCAAAAATTAAAATATTCTGGGGCAAAGTGAATCTATGGTATGGAAAGCTTTATAAAGATAATTTTAAAATACAAGATATTCATATAATTTTTCTTATCCACCCTAATCTAGTATTGACTAAACCAAAGAATATAAATTTATTAAATACGATAATTTTGATAACTAGACTTCTGATTTTGAAAAATTGGAAGAATGCACGCACACTCAAATTTTATAATTTTCGTAGTCTCCTTCTACAACAAATAGTTTTTGAATCATACAACACCTCTTCCTATTTTAGAGATAGGGTCGAATAATTATTTAGCAAGTGGAATCCTATACTCAAACTATATTCAGGTACAATTCAAAAACGTATCCTAGCTTCCATAAGTTATTCAGAAGCTTTTCGTAATTTTTCTTTCTCTTTTTAAAGAGAAGTGCATAAGAAATCTTAGTTCAAGATATTACTCAAGGTGATATTTGATCTCTTATAATGACTTGACTTTGCTTTGTTATAGATGTGTTGGGGGGAATAAAGAAAAACTCCAACATGTGTACAGTTATTTTTGCTTTTATTATTTTGCTTTAGTTTTTATGTTAGGATATGTTAAGAATGATAATGTTGTTTCTTTTTCTACAGTATAACATTGATCTTGAGGTTGATTTACCCTGCGTGGTGCAATATAAAAGCGAATGTGCTTAATTATATTTTGCGTACATTATTGGATATGAAATAAATGGTTTAAAAAAAAAAAAAAAGAGAAGGAAATGTGTGGGGGGAGTTAGAGCTTTACAATTCAAAATCTAAAAAGGAAGTGTTAATGGTGAGGCACTGCAGTATAAATTTGCAGGTAAAGTAATTAAAGTAGACCCTATATAATAAAAGGATAGGTATGTTTGTCAGATGAAGTCATGCACAGTAGAGACTGCACAAGGACAAACATACCTGGCCTTGAGCAGCAGAGGAAGTGTTTTTAAGAAGCTGCCGTGGAGGGTGCATGGCGTACGGGAGCAACGTGAAGGGGGCGTGGCTGGGCGTGCCATGATGGGGGCATGGCTGGATGTGGCATGATGGGGCGTGGCCGGGCGGGCGTGTCACGGTGGGGGCATGGTCGACAGGCATGATGAGTGGGGGGAAAAGCAAAAGAGAGGCGAGAGCAAAAGAGAGGAGGGGGTGAGAGAGAGCAAAAGAGAAGAGGGAGAGAGAGAGAGCAAAAAAGAGGGGTGAAAGAGAGAGCAAAACAGAGAGAGAGCAAAAGAGAGGTGAAAGAGAGAGAGAGAGCGCAAAAGAGAGGGGGGAGAGATAGCAAAAGAGAGGGGGAGAGAGAGAGAGAGAGAGCAAAAGAGGGGGAAATATAAAGCAAAAAAGAGAGAGAGCAAAAGAGAGGGGAAAGAGAGCAAAAGAGAGGGGAAAGAGAGCAAAAGAGAGGGGAAAGAGAGCAAAAGAGAGGGGGGGAAGAGCAAAAGAGAGGGCGGAGAGAGAGAGAGAGGGGGGGAGAGAGAGAGATTAAAGAGGTGGGAGAGAGAGCAAAAGAGGGGGATAGAGACAGCAAAAGAGAGAGGAGAGAGAGAGAGCTAAAGAGGGGTGAGAGAGCAAAAGAGAGGTAGGAGAGAGAGCAAAAGAGAGGTGGGAGAGAGAGCAAAAGAGAGGGGGGAGAGAGCGCAAAAGAGAGAGAGTGAGCAAAAGAGAGGGAGAGAGCAAAAGAGAGGGAGAGAGAGAACAAAAGAGGGGAGAGAGAGAGAGAGCAAAAGAGGGGGAAGAGAGAGAGCAATAAAGTGGGGAGAGAGAGCAAAAGAGAGGGGGGAGAGAAAGTGAGCAAAAGAAAGGGGGAGAGAGAAAGAGAGCAAAAGAGAAGGGAGAGAGAGAAAGAGAGGGGGGAGAGAGAAAAAGAGGGGGAGAGAGAGCACAAAAGAGAGGGGGGAGAGAGAGCACAAAAAAAAGGGGGGAGGGAGAGACAGAGAGAGCAAGGGGTGGGATTGCGGTACTTAAAAAATTTGGTCCATGTACACGGGCTTTAGGACTATATTTGGTCCATGTACACGGGCTTTAGGACTAGTAGTATTATATTTTGTCTCTATCCCAACTTGTTTTATGTCCCTTTAACCAATCCTTTCCACCTTAACCAGTTTGTTACAGTCTAGCCATTCCAGGCAAGCTTGTGACTTAGTTTATTGGGTACAAGGGTTAACCAACACTCTCTTGTCTATACTAGACCAAGAAAAATGCACAAACTCCCATTTAATGCCACACAAAATTATCTCTGCTGCCACCACTTTAAGATTAGCATATGGGAAATCCTAAGGAAAAATCCAAAAACACATTTTGGCAAAAAAACAATAAAAAACAAAACACAATACTGCTATTACCAGTCTCTTTGGTAACATGGTTCAACTATTAGACAAAGGCCAAAACTTAATAGTGGAACATTTATTATGAACAAAAAAAGCCACAGTGCATTTATATAAAAAGGAGGTAAACGCAATTATACAAGCAGTTTTTTTTAAAAAGATAAAGGGGTAAATATAGCAGAATCTATAACTTTACCAGAATAGCCTCTATTCCATGGAGATGGCAGAAATATGGGCAAACACACTGTGGTCCACATTCTCCCATGTAGAATAATATTATTTTACTGAAATCACAATTATAAATACATTTTTCCTGAGTTTCTGACCAGGCCCCTATCAGAGTGGTCAAGGAAGGTAGCCACCCCTTTTTATGGCAGGCCATAAACCCAAATTGCAAGCACAGGCTGAAGTTAAAGGATAACTTATAATTTTTAGCTATGTACAGTATATATAATACACATACCCTTATACGCAATCCCATTGTGACATCATTATTTTACTGCCAAACATGACGTGTCTGTCATATTTGGTTACCCTGTAACATAAAAGTGGTTAAAGCATGCCTTAAGATATCCTAGAGTGTCACCTTTAATTGAGGTTAAGGTTTTTGTCTTCAGAAGAGGACACTGTCTTCTGTCACACTGTTTTGATAGGTTGGCCCATAATAATCACTCTCCTGAGAAAGAGAAATTGCATCTGGTTTCTTGTTCACCAGATGTAAGTAATACAAATCATTCTTACCAAAAACATTGCCTCTTTTAGATAGTTCTGATAAGAATTTTTAACATAGAACATAGAAATACAGCAAAAAAAAAAAAAAAAGAAATAAAAATGAACCCCTTGACATCTTAAAACTATAAGGTCTTCATGATATAAATATAGTTCACACACACACACTTGGTAGCTGCAGATTCAGATGCTTAAATTAAAAAATCACAATCTTCTCATGGTTTTTCAGACTTTTTCCCCAAATGAAGGTTCCTTTAAATGAGTCATCCAAGATGGCGTCCCTCAAATTCAGATTGGCTGATAGGATTCTATCAGCTAATCGGAATTAAGGTAGGAAAAATCTGATTGACTGATCCAATCAGCCAATCAGATTGAGCTTGCATTCTATTGGCTGATCGGAACAGCCAATAGAATGCAAGCTCAATCTGATTGGCTGATTGGATCAGCCAATCGGATTGAACTTGAATCTGATTGGCTGATTCAATCAGCCAATCAGATTTTTCCAAGATGGCGTCCCTCGAATTCCGATTGGCTGATAGGATCAGCCAATCGGAATTAAGGTAGGAAAAATCTGATTGGCTGATAAAATCAGCCAATCAGATTGAGCGTGCATTCTATTGGCTGATAGGAACAGCCAATAGAATGCGAGCTCAATCTGATTGGCTGATTGGATCAGCCAATCAGATTGAACTTGAATCTGATTGGCTGATTCAATCAGCCAATCAGATTTTTCCTACCTTAATTCCAATTGGCTGATAGAATCCTATCAGCCAATCGGAATTCGAGGGACGCCATCTTGGATGACGTCATCTAAAGGAACCTTCATTCGACGAGTAGGCATCGGTTGAAGAGGATGGATCCGCGTCGGCTGGAAAGAAGATGGCTTGCTCCGCTCCGGATGGATGAAGATAGAAGATGCCGCTTGGATGAAGATGTCTGCCGGTCCGGATGTCCTCTTCTGCCCAGATAGGATGAAGACTTCTGCCCCATCGGATGAAGACTTCGGCCCGGCTGGGTGAAGACGACTCAAGGTAGGGAGATCTTCGTGGGGGTAGTGTTAGGTTTATTTAAGGGGGGTTTGGGTTAGAGTAGGGGTATGTGGGGGTTGGGTTTTAATGTTGGGGGGGTTGTATTTTTTTTTACAGGCAAAAGAGCTGATTACTTTGGGGCATGCCCTGCAAAAAGCCCTTTTAAGGGCTGGTAAAAGAGCTGATTACTTTTGTAATTTAGAATAGGGTAGGGACCTTTATTATTTTGGGGGGCTTTTTATTTTATTAGGAGGCTTAGAGTAGGTGTAATTAGCCTAATATTCTTGTAATCTTTTTTATTTTTTGTAATTTACTTTAGTTTATTTAATTGTATGTACTTGTATGTAATTTATTTAATTAATTTATTGATAGTGTAGTGTTAGATTTAATTGTAACTTAGGTTAGGATTTATTTTACAGGTAATTTTGTAATTATTTTAACTAGGTAGCTATTAAATAGTTAATAACTATTTAATAGCTATTGTACCAAGTTAAAATAAATACAAAGTTGCCTGTAAAATAAATATAAATCCTAAAATAGCTACAATATAATTATTCGTTATATTGTAGCTATATTATGGTTTATTTTACAGGTAAGTATTTAGTTTTAAATAGGAATACTTAGGTTAATAAGATTTAATTTATTTCGTTAGATTAAAAAAAAAGGGGGGGTGTTAGGGTTAGGGTTAGACTTAGCTTTAGGGGTTAATACATTTATTATAGTAGCAGCGAGGTCCGGTCGGCAGATTAGGGGTTAATACTTGAAGTTAGATGGCGGCGATGTTAGGGAGGGAAGATTAGGGGTTAATACTATTTATTATAGTGTCTGCGAGGCGGGAGTGCGGCGGTTTAGGGGTTAATACATTTATTATAGTGGCGGCGAGGTCCAATCGGTAGATTAGGGATTAATACGTGTAGGTAAGGTAGCGGCAGAGTTGGGGGGGCAGATTAGGGGTTAATAAATATAATATAGGGGTCGGCGGTGTTAGGGGCAGCAGATTAGGGGTACATAGGGATAATGTAGGTTGCGGCGGTGTACGGAGCGGCAGATTAGGGGTTAATAGTATAATGCAGGTGTCAGCGATACCGGGGGCGGCAGATTAGGGGTTAATAAGTGTAAGGTTAGGGGTGTTTAGACTCGGGGTTCATGTTAGGGTGTTAGATGCCTATAAATACACCCCTCAACACACCCACAATTCAGTTTAACGAATATCCAAGCAGTGGGGTGATAAAGAAAGGAGTAGAAAGCATCAACAAAAGAAATTTGGAAATCATTGTACTTTATACAAAAAAATCATAACCACCATAAAAAAGGGGTGGGCCTCATGGACTCTTGCCAATATGAAAGAAATGAATTTATCAGGTAAGTTCTTACATAAATTATGTTTTCTTTCGTGTAATTGGCAAGAGTCCATGAGCTAGTGACGTATGGGATAGCAATACCCAAGATGTGGATCTCCACTTAAGAGTCACTAGAGAGGGAGAGAATAAAATAAAAACAGCCATTTTCCGCTGAAAAAATTAATCCACAACCCAAAAATATAAGTTTATTTTCATAATTGAAAGAAAAAAACTTAAATCAAAAGCAGAAGAATCAAACTGAAACAGCTGCCTAAAGAAATTTTATACCAAAAACTGCTTCCGAAGAAGCAAATACAGCAAAATGGTAGAATTTAGTAAATGTATGCAAAGAGGACCAAGTTGCCGCTTTGCAAATCTGATCAACTGAAGCTTCATTCTTAAAAGCCCACTAAGTGGAGACTGATCTAGTAAAATGAGCTGAAATTCTCTGAGGCGGGGCCTGTTCCGACTCCAAATAAGCTTGATGAATCAAAAGTTTCAACCAAGAATCCAAGGAAATAGCAGAAGCCTTCTGACCTTTCCTAGGACCAGAAAATAAAACAAATAGACTGGAAGTCTTCCTGAAATCTTTAGTAGCTTCCACATAATATTTCAAAGCTCTTACCACATCCAAAGAATGTAAGGATCTTTCCAAAGAATTCTTAGGATTAGGACATAAGGAAGGGACAATAATTTCTCTATTAATGTTGTTAGAATTCAAAACCTTAGGTAAAAATTTAAAAGAAGTCAACAAAACTGCCAAATCCTGATGAAAAATCAGAAAAAGAGACTCACAAGAAAGAGCAGGTAGCTCAGAAACTCTTCTAGCAGAAGAGATGGCCAAAAGGAACAACACTTTCCAAGAAAGTCGTTAAATGTCCAAAGAATGCATAGGTTCAAATGGAGGAGCCTGTAAAGCCTTTAGAACCAAATTGAGACTCCAAGGAGGAGAAATTGATTTAATGATAGGCTTAATACGAACTAAAGCCTGTACAAAACAGTGTATATCAGGAAGTATAGCAATCTTTCTGTGAATTAAAACAGAAAGAGCGGAGATTTATCCTTTCAAGGAACTTGCAGACAAACCCTTATCCAAACCATCTTGAAGAAACTGTAAAATTCTAGGAATTCTAAATGAATGCCAGAAGAATTTATGAGAACACCATGAGATGTAAGTCTTCTAAACTCTATAATAAATCTTTCTAGAGACAGATTTACGAGCTTGTAACATAGTATTAATCACTGAGTCAGAGAAACCTCTATGACTTACTACTAAGCGTTCAATTTCCATACCTTCAAATTCAATGATTTGAGATCCCGATGGAAAAACGGACCTTGAGATAGTAGGTCTGGCCGTAACGGAAGTGGCCAAGGCGGGCAACTGGACATCCGAACCAGATCTGCATACCAAAACCTGTGTGGCCATGCTGGAGCCACCAGCAACACAAATGATTGTTCCATGATGATTTTGGAGATCACTCTTGGAAGGAGAACTAGAGGCGGGAAAATGTAAGCAGGATGATAACACCAAGGAAGTGTCAGCGCATCCACTGCTTCCGCCTGAACATCCCTGGACCTAGACAGGTATCTGGGAAGTTTCTTGTTTAGATGAGAGGCCATGAGATCTATCTCTGGAAGACCCCACATCTGAACAATCTGAGAAAATACATCTGGATGGAGAGACCACTCCCCTGGATATATAGTCTGGCGACTGAGATAATCCGCCTCCCAATTGTCTACACCTGGGATATGCACCGCAGAGATTAGACAGGAGCTGGATTCCGCCCAAGCAAGTATCCGAGATACTTCTTTCATAGCTTGGGGACTGTGAGTCCCACCCTGATGATTGACATATGCCACTGTTGTGATATTGTCTGTCTGAAAACAAATGAACGGTTCTTTCTTTAACAGAGGACAAAACTGAAGAGCTCTGAGAATTGCATGGAGTTCTAAAATATTTATTGGTAATCTCGCCTCTTGAGATTTGTGCTGTCAGAGATCCCCAAACAGCTCCCCAACCTGAAAGACTCGCATCTGTTGTGATCAAAGTCCAGGTTGGCCGAACAAAAGAAGCCCCTTGAACTAAACGATGGTGATCTATCCACCACGTCAGAGAGTGTCGTACATTGGGATTTAAGGATATTAATTGTGATATCTTTGTATAATTCCTGCACCATTGGTTCAGCATAAGAAGCTGTAGGTCTCATGTGAAAACGAGCAAAGGGGATTTCATCCGATGCTGCAGTCATGAGACCTAAAACTTCCATGCACATAGCCACTGAAGGGAATGACTGAGACTGAAGGTGCCGGCAGGCTGCAACCAATTTTAAATGTCTCTTGTCTGTTAGAGACAAAGTCATGGACACTGGAAGCCTAAAAAGGTGACCCTTGTCTGAGGAATCAAGAAACTTTTTGGTAAATTGATCCTCCAACCCAGTTTCCGAAGAAACAACACTAGTTGATTTGTGTGAGATTCTGCAGTACATAAAGACTGAGCTAGTACCAAAATATCGTCCAAATAAGGAAACACCGCAATACCCTGTTCTCTGATTACAGAGAGTAGGGCACCCAGAACCTTTGAAAAGATTCTTGGAGCTGTTGCTAGGCCAAATGGAAGAGTAACAAATTGGTAATGCTTGTTTAGAAAAGAGAATCTCAGAAACTGATAATGTTCTGGATGAATCGGAATATGAATGTATGCATCCTGCAAGTCTATTGTGGACATATAATCCAACTGAGAACCAAATAAATTATTACCTTGGAAAGAAAGAGATAGTAATCTAGATTTAGATGTCATATAAGCATTCCAAGATTTAAGCAACAAAGCTCTTCTAGCTAATATAGCTAAGGACATGGATCTAACATCAATTTTGATAATATCAAAAATGGCATCACAAATAAAATGATTAGCATATTGCAGTAAGCAAATAATGCTAGATAAGTCAGAATCCAATTCCTGTTGCGCTAAATTCTCCAACCAGAAAGTTGATGCAGCCGCAACATCAGCCAAAGAAATTGCAGGTCTGAGAAGATGACCTGAATATAAATAGGCCTTCCTTAGATAAGATTCAAGGTCACCTCAATATCCAAAGTAATTAACACTTCTTTTAATGAAGAACGCATATACTCTATTTAAATAAATAAGTAGATTTGTCAGTGTCAATGTCTGATGAAGGATCTTCTGTATCAGATAGATCCTCATCAGAAGAAGATAAATTAAAATGTTGTTGGTCATTTGAAATTTCATCAACTAAATGAGAAGTTTTAAAAGACCTTTTACGTTTATTAGAAGATGGAAATGCAGACAAAGCCTTCAGGATAGAATCAGAAACAAATTCTTAAAAATTTACAGGTATATCATGCAAATTATAAGTTGAAGGAACTGCAACTGGCAATGTACTATTACTGATGGATACACTATCTGCATGTTAAAGTTTATCATGACGACAACTATTACAAATGACATTCGGCTAAATAGTTTCTACAATTTTACAACAAATGCACTTAGCTTTGGTAGAACCGATGTCAGGCAGCAATGTTCCAGCAGAAACTTCTGAGGCAGGATCAGATTGAGACATCATGCAAAATGTAAGAGAAAAAACAACATATAAAGCAAAATTATCTATTTCCTTATATGACAGTTTCAGGAATGGGAAAAAATGCAGATAGCATAGCCCTCTGATAGAGAAAAAGGCAAGAGGCAAACATCAATGGGGTATTGAAATAATGAAAAAGTTTGGCGCCAAGTATGACGCACAATGTAACAAACTTTTTTGGCGCCAAAAATAACCGGAAATGACACACTTGCGTCACTAATGACGCAACAGTGTGAAAGGTCTCGGCGTCAAGTATGACGCCGGAAATGACGAAGTTGCGTCATAGACGTATTTTCTCGTGCCAAAAATATTTTCGCGCCAAGAATGTAAAAATACAAGTTTAGCATTTGACGCACCCGCGGGCCTAATACCGCCCGCAATTTGCAAGAAGTAGTCAAATGAAAAAAAGACTAAACCCCAGGTAAGAAATACATTTCTTAAAAAAATGTTTATATTCCCCAAATATGAAACTGACAGTCTGCAGAAAGAAATACATGAACCTGACTCATGGCAAATATAAGTACAATACATATATTTAGAACTTTATATAAATGCATAAAGTGCCAAACCATATCTGAGGTGTCTTAAGTAATAAAAAACATACTTACCAAAAGACACCCATCCACATATAACAGATAGCCAAACCAGTACTGAAACAATTATCAGTAGAGGTAATGGTAAATTGAGAGTATATTGTCGATCTGAAAAGGGAGGTAGGAGATGAATCTCTACGACCGATAACAGTGAACCTATGAAATAGACCCCCGTTAGGGAAATCATCATATTCAATAAGTGATACTCCCTTCATGTCCCACTGACATTCGCTGTACTCTGAGAGGAATCGGGCTTCAACAATGCTGAGAAGCGCATATCAACGTAGAAATCTTAGCACAAACTTACTTCACCACCTCCATAGGAGGCAAAGTTTGTAAAACTGAATTGTGGGTGTGGTGAGGAGTGTATTTATAGGCATTTTGAGGTTTGGGAAACTTTACCCCTCCTGGTAGGATTGTATATCCCATACGTTACTAGCTCATGGACACTTGCCAATTACATGAAAGAAAAGCCAAATCTGACACATTCCACGCAAAACTCCAAAAATGGGCCAGACAAAATTATTGGCACCTTCTTAAAATTGTAAGACATAATTGAATTCCAAGTTTGTGAAATAAATGTGATAACAAAAATCATGAAAGGAAAACCAAATAAAGTTCTGAATCAAGGATATGTCTGTGTCCTCTGGATGAGTTTTTCAGCTTGTTAGCATTCCTCAGTGAGATCCCATAAAAAAGGAAACAGAAAATTGCAACATAGTGTGAATCTGTAGCGGCACTTTGAGGAAGTAGTTGTTTACTACTCACATTTGTTGGAGCTTTCGACTAAGCTCAAGGATATGCGCACTCCCACTTTATACTGATGGGAAAACAGTACACTAGGCAAAACTTGGATACAAATTTATTTTAAAATACAGGGAGTGCAGAATTATTAGGCAAGTTGTATTTTTGAGGATTAATTTTATTATTGAACAACAACCATGTTCTCAATGAACCCAAAAAACTCATTAATATCAAAGCTGAATAGTTTTGGAAGTAGTTTTTAGTTTGTTTTTAGTTATAGCTATTTTAGGGGGATATCTGTGTGTGCAGGTGACTATTACTGTGCATAATTATTAGGCAACTTAACAAAAAACAAATATATACCCATTTCAATTATTTATTTTTATCAGTGAAACCAATATAACATCTCAACATTCACAAAAACAAATCAGTGACAATATAGCCACCTTTCTTTGCAAGGACACTCAAAAGCCTGCCATCCATGGATTCTGTCAGTGTTTTGATCTGTTCACCATCAACATTGCGTGCAGCAGCAACCACAGCCTCCCAGACACTGTTCAGAGAGGTGTACTGTTTTCCCTCCTTGTAAATCTCACATTTGATGATGGACCACAGGTTCTCAATGGGGTTCAGATCAGGTGAACAAGGAGGCCATGTCATTAGATTTTCTTCTTTTATACCCTTTCTTTCAAGCCACGCTGTGGAGTACTTGGACACGTGTGATGGAGCATTGTCCTGCATGAAAATCATGTTTTTCTTGAAGGATGCAGACTTCTTCCTGTACCACTGCTTGAAGAAGGTGTCTTCCAGAAACTGGCAGTAGGACTGGGAGTTGAGCTTGACTCCATCCTCAACCCAAAAAGGCCCCACAAGCTCATCTTTGATGATACCAGCCCAAACCAGTACTCCACCTCCACCTTGCTGGCGTCTGAGTCGGACTGGAGCTCTCTGCCCTTTACCAATCCAGCCACGGGCCCATCCATCTGGCCCATCAAGACTCACTCTCATTTCATCAGTCCATAAAACCTTAGAAAAATCAGTCTTGAGATGTTTCTTGGCCCAGTCTTGACGTTTCAGCTTGTGTGTCTTGTTCAGTGGTGGTCGTCTTTCAGCCTTTCTTACCTTGGCCATGTCTCTGAGTATTGCACACCTTGTGCTTTTGGGCACTCCAGTTATGTTGCAGCTCTGAAATATGGCCAAACTGGTGGCAAGTGGCATCTTGGCAGCTGCACGCTTGACTTTTCTCAGTTCATGGGCAGTTATTTTGCGCCTTGGTT
Organism: Bombina bombina; assembly: GCF_027579735.1. NCBI lineage: Eukaryota > Metazoa > Chordata > Amphibia > Anura > Bombinatoridae > Bombina > Bombina bombina. Next base: position 958,508,138 of record NC_069501.1, on the reverse strand, counting down.
TTTCCACACGCTTCTTGTGACCCTGTTGACTATTTTGAATGAAACGCTTGATTGTTCGATGATCACGCTTCAGAAGCTTTGCAATTTTAAGAGTGCTGCATCCCTCTGCAAGATATCTCACTATTTTTTACTTTTCTGAGCCTGTCAAGTCCTTCTTTTGACCCATTTTGCCAAAGGAAAGGAAGTTGCCTAATAATTATGCACACCTGATATAGGGTGTTGATGTCATTAGACCACACCCCTTCTCATTACAGGGATTCACATCACCTAATATGCTTAATTGGTAGCAGGCTTTCGAGCCTATACAGCTTGGAGTAAGACAACATGCATAAAGAGGATGATGTGGTCAAAATACTCATTTGCCTAATAATTCTGCACACAGTGTATATAAAAGCGTCACATAAGCCTTGATAACACCACAATGTAAGGGTACAAAAGCAGATATGCTGTAACAAATGCTTCAAATCGCCAAACTTGCAAAGAGGTAAATGGATCAGCAAGAGTGTGACCGCCGAAACCAAAACCTCTTTAGTAGCAAGACAATAGCGCTAAGCCCCCAGGTGTCCTGGCTAGTGTAGAGAAACGATAAAACTCAATATAGAACAGTTCAGTTCCGACGTACGTTTCGCTGGTATGCTTTGTCAAGGAATGTCAAGTTTGTGATGATCCTGTAATTTGTAATTAAACTCACCTGTATCAATTAACAGGTGGTGACAATATAGAAATCACACTGGCAACCAGTTAAAATTGTGACACACTGACTCAACCTTTCTGTTATGTGTCTTTGTGTGCCACACTGAGCATAGAGAAGAGATAGAGCAGCAAAGAATTGTCTGAGGATTTGAGAACAAAAATTGTGGAAAGCATGGCCAATCTCAAGGTTACAAATCCATCTCCAGAGATCTCAATATTCTTGTGGCCACTGTGAGCAACATTGTCAAGAAGTTTACAGCCCATGGCACTGTAGCTAATCTCTTTGGACATGGTCAAAAAAGAAAAATTGATCAAAGATTGCAATAAAGAATTGTTCGAATGATGGATAAAGAACTTTGATAGACTTCCAGACAAATTCAAGGTGTCCTTCAGGCTCAGGGTACAAATGTGTCAGCTTGCACTATACGTCGTCATCTGAATGAAAAGGGACGCTATGGTAGGAGACCCAGGAAGACCCCACTGCTTACATAGAAACATAAAAAAGCCAGATTGGAGTTTGCCAAAACTTACCTGAGGAAGACAAAATTCTTTTGGAAGAATGTGCTGTGGACAGACGAAGCAAAATCACAGCTTTTTGGTAAAGCCCATCAATCTACTGTTTTAGAAAAAGAAATAAGGCTTTTAAAGAAAATAATACAGTCCCTACAGTCAAACATGGTTAGTTTCACTGATGTTTTGGGGTTGCTTTGCTGCTTCAGGCACTGGATGTCTTGACTGTGTGCATGGCATTATGAAAACGGAAGACTACCAAAGAATTCTGTGGTGCAATTTAGGGCCCAGTGTTAGAAAGTTGGGTCTCCATCAGAGATCATGGGTCTTACAGCAGGACAATGAACCAAAACACACATCAAAAAGCACCCAGAAGTGGATTAAGACAAAGCGCTGGAGAGTACTGAATTGACCAGCAATGAGTCCAGATGTTAATCCCATAGAGCACCTGTGGAGAGATCTCAAAACAGCAGTTGGGAAAAGGAACCCTTCCAATCTGAGAGACCTGGAGCAGTTGGCAAAAAAAAGAGTGGTCCAAAATTACAGTAGAGAGGCGTAAGAAACTCATTGATGGTTACAGGAAGCGATTGATTTCAGTTATTTTTTTCCAAGGGGTGAGCTATTGAGGGTGCCAATCATTTTTTCAAGTCATTTTTTGGAATTTTGCATGGAATGTGTCAGATTTGACTTTTTTTTTACATTTAGCCACCAATCAGCAAGCACAACCCAGGAGCTGAACCAAAAATGGGCCAGCTTCTAAGCTTACATTCTTGCTTTTCAAATAAAGATAGCAAATTAAAAGTTGCTTAACATTGCATGCTCTATCTGAATCATTAAAGAAAAAATTTGAGTGTATTATCCCTTTAAATAAAGCATATCATACATTTATAAGTGGAATATTGCGTACAGTTCTGGAGACTACATCTCCAGAAGGATACAAATAAACTAAAAACTGTCCAAAGGAGGGCTAACAAAATGTTAAATGGTCTAAAAAAGAAAACATACATATGAAGACTCTTTGATCTAAATATGTATAGTTTAGAGGCAGGGCCATCTTTAATATTGATTGGACACATTTTCTTTGGCCCCCCTATGCAATTTCACTCCCCCCCCCCAACATCCCAAAAAACAAAAACACACACATAGAATTGTCTCAATAAACCTTACTCCTCTTATTAATTTGTATTCGTTCTCTTGGTATTTTATTTGAAAAAGCAGGAATGTAAGCTTACCAGCCGGTCCAACTTTGATTCAGCACCTGGGTGGTGCATGTTGATTGGTGGCTAAATGTAGCCACCAATCAGCAAGCGCTATCCAGGGTTCTGAACCAAAAACGGCCTGGCTCCTATGATTACATTCCTGCTTTGTAAAATAAAGATACCAAGAGAACGAAGCTCCTATGCTCTATCTGAATCATGAAAGAAAAAAATTGGGTTCAATATCCCTTTAAGTGGCATAAAAGTGTTTTATTATTGCACAAGTGAGTTAAACACATACTTAAAGTCAGCATTAAGAATTAAATGAGTACCTGGCTATCTCGAGACATATAATGATTATAGATAAATATACAGTATATATATATATATATATATATATATACAGTATATATATATATATATATATATATATATATATATATATATATATATATACACACACACACTGTATATATATATATATATACTGTATATATACATATATAATATACACACAACATTCCTAAATGCCAATGCTATTTAAATTAAAATCTAAATTACATGATCATCATTGCTGGTGATGTTTTTGCTCACCAGAATGACCAGATGACATCTCTGTGGGACCGTCTGTGAAGTGACCAATGTCAGCTAGGCTAGTCCTACCCTCGCTGCTGCAAACTGCAGTAAGTGCTAGCCTAACTAGCCTACTGCTTGCCTTGTCTGGCTTCACCTCTTGCCTCAACCTCCCAAGTCCCTCTCAGCTCATTCAGCCCGCTGCTTCCCCCTCTCTCTATCTCTCTCTCTCCATCTCACTATTCCCATGCGCGGCTGCGTGCATAGATAGGTTGCTGGGACTGAGCGGAAGGAAGTGATAAGTGAGTGTCAGGCGGCAGGGAGCTGAGGCACGACGCATGCAGAGTAGACTGTCAGGTCACATAAGGCCCCGGTTCCTCCAGTCCTACCCCGGCCCCAGCACACCGGATCAATAGATTCATAACAGGCTGGCACTGCAGCCTGTGCCAGCGCCCTATGTTACTAACAGACTCACTCACTTGTATTTTAGTATATCAGTCTGTCTCAGGAAAAAATAATACAAAAAATAAAAAATCAATCTGTCTCAGAGAGGCCAGCCCACTGTCCTTGGCGCCCCTGCTGAGCGGGTTCAAGGGGCAGCTGCTTTGGGCCCCACAACAAAAACTGGGCAACGGGCAGCAGCACCCTTTTGTCCAGCGTTAAAGACGGCTCTGTTTAGAGGAGAGAAGAACAAAAGGTGACATGACAGAAATATATATATATATGAAGGTACAATGATTTTCTGATTTGCCACACAAAAAAGAAATACCAAAACAAGGGGTCACAATCTTAAAGGAACATTCCAGCCCAAATGGGAATCCACATGGGTGCATTTCAGTTTTGAATAGAAGCATTTTTGTAATATACACGTATTAGCAAAAAATGCTTCTAATAAAACCTATAGCTGTTTCAAAAGTGTATTTACCGTGCACACAGCACTTGCTCACAGAGAGTAAGGTGCTTGTACCATCTGGTAATTACTCAATTTGTTAATTGCTGACATGATACAAGCCCTACTGGTGCTCTAAGCAGCTGCAGTATTTAAATGCTGGTGCACTGAGAATATCTAGCTATCCTTCACATGCACGTGCAGCAACACATGCTAACTCTAAAACAGTGATAACTTTTGCTAAAAACATTTTTGACAGTACCTGTATATTGCAAATGTGCTTCTATTCAAAGATGTAATTCATCTATGCGCATTTACATTTTGAACCGAATGTTCCTTTAAGTTAGAGAGTAGCAGATTCAGGAAAAATGTGAGGAAGCATTTTTTTACCGAAAGGGTGGTCGATTCATGGAAGAAATTTCCAAAAGAGGTGGCAAACACAAAGACTGTAAAGTAATTAAAAAATGCTTGGGACATGCATAAGGCTATGCTAAGAAAACAGTAACTTGTAGAATTAGTAGATGGGCCTTTTGGTTCTTATCTACGGTCAAATTCTATGTTTCTATATGTAAATAGTTCTTAGGGCTTTACAATGAAAACAATAGTCCACCCTGTCTTTGGGAGAATCTATTGATGTAGGGTGAGGGTCTCACTAGTGGGAGCACTTGGAGCACACCATCTAGGAAGATGATCTCTCAAAATACTGCACCTCATATCAGGTTTATGAGCTGTAATTTCAATGGTGAGGCCAGGACTTAATGCCTTGCTGGTAATTGTTACCAGGTGAGTAAGAAGCATACATGTACTGCTACATTGCAATACTCTGCATTGTACATATGTAATCTTAGTTTGCAGAATCATCTTGCTAAAGGGTGCTCCTGCACCAGTGTGACACCACCACCCAGTATCCCACTTCAAATTCTATGCCAGGGACCTTCTAATGATAAGGTGATAGCCTGGGGCAATTATATTATGTATATATAATGGCATACGGCTAGATTTGGAGTTTTGTCGGTAACGACCCGAAAAGCTAACGCCGGCTTTTTTCTGGCCGCACCATAAAAATAACTCTGGTATTGAGAGTCCACATAAAGGCTGCGTTAGGCTCCAAAAAAGGAGCGTAGAGCATTTTTAACGCAACTTCAACTCTCGATACCAGAGTTGCTTACGGACGCGGCCAGCCTCAAAAACGTGCTTGTGCACGATTCCCCCATAGGAAACAATGGGGCTGTTTGAGCTGAAAAAAAACCTAACACCTGCAAAAAAGCTGCGTTCAGCTCCTAACGCAGCTCCATTCTTTGCTATGCGGAAACACTTCCTACGTCTGCACCTAACACCCTAACATGTACCACGAGTCTAAACACCCCTAACCTTACACTTATTAACCCCTATTCTGCCGCCCCCGCTATCGCTGACCCCTGCATATTATTTTTAACCCCTAATCTGCCGCTCCGTAAACCGCCGCTACTTACATTATCCCTATGTACCCCTAATCTGCTGCCCCTAACACCGCCGACCCCTATATTATATTTATTAACCCCTAATCTGCTCCCCACAACGTCGCCTCCACCTGCCTACACTTATTAACCCCTAATCTGCCGACCGGACCTGAGCGCTACTATAATAAAGTTATTAACCCCTAATCCGCCTCACTAACCCTATAATAAATAGTATTAACCCCTAATCTGCCCTCCCTAACATCGCCGACACCTAACTTCAATTATTAACCCCTAATCTGCCGACCAGAGCTCACCGCTATTCTAATAAATGTATTAACCCCTAAAGCTAAGTCTAACCCTAACACTAACACCCCCCTAAATTAAATATAATTTTAATCTAACGAAATTAATTAATTCTTATTAAATAAATTATTCCTATTTAAAGTTAAATACTTACCTGTAAAATAAATCCTAATATAGCTACAATATAAATTATAATTACATTGTAGCTATTTTAGGATTAATATTTATTTTACAGGTAACTTTGTATTTATTTTAACCAGGTACAATAGCTATTAAATAGTTAAGAACTATTTAATAGTTACCTAGTTAAAATAATTACAACATTAACAGTAAAATAAATCCTAACCTAAGTTACAATTAAACCTAACACTATACTATCATTAAATTAATTAAATAAAATACCTACAATTACCTACAATTAAACCTAACACTACACTATCAATAAATTAATTAAATACAATATCTACAAATAACTACAATGAAATAAACTAACTAAAGTACAAAAAATAAAAAAGAACTAAGTTACAAAAAATAAAAAATATCTACAAACATAAGAAAAATATTACAACAATTTTAAACTAATTACACCTACTCTAAGCCCCCTAATAAAATAACAAAGACCCCCAAAATAAAAAATGCCCTACCCTATTCTAAATTAATAAAGTTCAAAGCTCTTTTACCTTACCAGCCCTGAACAGGGCCCTTTGCGGGGCATGCCCCAAGAAGTTCAGCTCTTTTGCCTGTAAAAAAAAAACATACAATACCCCCCCCAACATTACAACCCACCACCCACATACCCCTAATCTAACCCAAACCCCCCTTAAATAAACCTAACACTAAGCCCCTGAAGATCATCCTACCTTGTCTTCACCTCACCAGGTATCACCGATCCGTCCTGGCTCCAAAATCTTCATCCAACCCAAGCGGGGGCTGGTGATCCATCATCAGGTGGCTGAAGAGGTCAAGAAGAGGCTCCAAAGTCTTCATCCTATCCGGGAAGAAGAGGCGATCCGGACCGGCAACCATCTTGATCCAAGCGGCATCTTCTATCTTCATCCGATGACGACCGGCTCCATCCTGAAGACCTCCACCGCGGACCCATCTTCTTCCGGCGACGTCCAACTGAAGAATGACGGTTCCTTTAAGGGACGTCATCCAAGATGGCGTCCCTCGAATTCCGATTGGCTGATAGGATTCTATCAGCCAATCGGAATTAAGGTAGGAATATTCTGATTGGCTGATGCCAATCGGATTGAACTTGATTCTGATTGGCTGATTCCATCAGCCAATCAGAATATTCCTACCTTAATTCCGATTGGCTGATAGAATCCTATCAGCCAATCGGAATTCGAGGGACGCCATCTTGGATGACGTCCCTTAAAGGAACCGTCATTCTTCAGTTGGACGTCGCTGGAAGAAGATGGGTCCGCGGTGGAGGTCTTCAGGATGGAGCCGGTCGACATCGGATGAAGATAGAAGATGCCGCTTGGATCAAGATGGTTGCCGGTCCGGATCGCCTCTTCTTCCCGGATAGGATGAAGATTTTGGAGCCTCTTCTGGACCTCTTCAGCCACCGGATGATGGATCGCCAGCCCCCGCTTGGGTTGGATGAAGATTTTGGAGCCAGGACGGATCGGTGATACCTGGTGAGGTGAAGACAAGGTAGGATGATCTTCAGGGGCTTAGTGTTAGGTTTATTTAAGGGGGGTTTGGGTTAGATTAGGGGTATGTGGGTGGTGGGTTGTAATGTTGGGGGGGGTATTGTATGTTTTTTTTTTACAGGCAAAAGAGCTGAACTTCTTGGGGCATGCCCTGCAAAGGGCCCTGTTCAGGGCTGGTAAGGTAAAAGAGCTTTGAACTTTATTAATTTAGAATAGGGTAGGGCATTTTTATTTTGGGGGTCTTTGTTATTTTATTAGGGGGCTTAGAGTAGGTGTAATTAGTTTAAAATTGTTGTAATATTTTTCTTATGTTTGTAAATATTTTTTTATTTTTTGTAACTTAGTTCTTTTTTTTTGTACTTTAGTTAGTTTATTTCATTGTAGTTATTTGTAGATATTGTATTTAATTAATGTATTGATAGTGTAGTGTTAGGTTTAATTGTAGGTAATTATAGGTATTTTATTTAATTAATTTAATGATAGTATAGTGTTAGGTTTAATTGTAACTTAGGTTAGGATTTATTTTACAGGTAATTTTGTAATTATTTTAACTAGGTAGCTATTAAATAGTTCTTAACTATTTAATAACTATTGTACATGGTTAAAATTATTACAAAGTTGCCTGTAAAATAAATATTAATCCTAAAATAGCTACAATGTAATTATAATTTATATTGTAGCTATATTAGGATTTATTTTACAGGTAAGTATTCATCTTTAAATAGGAATAATTTATTTGATAAGAGTTAATTTATTTCGTTAGATTAAAATTATATTTAATTTAGGGGGGTGTTAGTGTTAGGGTTAGACTTAGCTTTAGGGGTTAATACATTTATTAGAATAGCAGTGAGCTCCGGTCGGCAGATTAGGGGTTAACAATTGAAGTTAGGTGTCGGCGATGTTAGGGAGGGCAGATTAGGGGTTAATACTATTTATTATAGGGTTAGTGAGACGGATTAGGGGTTAATAACTTTATTATAGTAGCGCTCAGGTCCGGTCGGCAGATTAGGGGTTAATAAGTGTAGGCAGGTGGAGGCGACGTTGTGGGGAGCAGATTAGGGGTTAATAAATATAATATAGGGGTCGGCGGTGTTAGGGGCAGCAGATTAGGGGTACATAGGGATAATGTAAGTAGCGGCGGTTTACGGAGCGGCAGATTAGGGGTTAATTATTGTAGGTAGCTGGCGGCGACGTTGTGGGGGGCAGATTAGGGGTTAATAAATATAATACAGGGGTCGGCGGTGTTAGGGGCAGCAGATTAGGGGTACATAAGTATAACGTAGGTGGCGGTCGGCAGATTAGGGGTTAAAAAAATTTAATCGAGTGGCGGCGATGTGGGGGGACCTCGGTTTAGGGGTACATAGGTAGTTTATGGGTGTTAGTGTACTTTAGAGTACAGTAGTTAAGAGGTTTATGAACCGGCGTTAGCCCAGAAAGCTCTTAACTAATGACTTTTTTCTGCGGGTGGAGTTTTGTAAACCCCTAAAGCCAAAACTCCATTGCAATAATCCCCCTACACTATTAATCTTAAACTTCCACAACCCCAATTGCAATAAACCCCCTACACTATTAGCCCCTAAATAGCCACAATCCCCAACACAATAAACCTCCTACTCTATTAACCCCCTTTTTCTACCCCCCCAAGGCCCCTAACCTAAGACCCTCTAGGTTAAAAATAGAAAACTTTCCTTTTAAAAAGCTGAAACCTAAAAAATAAAAAAGCCGATACATAGGGGCCCATTTATCAAAGGGCTTGCGGACCTGATACGACACTGCGGATCAGGTCCGCAAGACCTCGCTAAATGCGGAGAGCAATAAGCTCTCCGCATTTAACATTGCACCAGCAGCTCACAAGAGCTGCTGGTGCTACGCCGCCCCCTGCTGACTCGCGGCCAATCGGCCGCCAGCAGGGAGGTGTCAATCAACCCAATCGTATTCGATTGGGTTGATTTCCGGCGATTTCTGTCCGCCTGCTCAGAGCAGGCGGACAGGGTTATGGAGCAGCGGTCTTTAGACCGCTGCTTCATAACTTGTGTTTCTGGCGAGTCTGAAGACTCGCCAGAAACACGGCCCTTCAAGCTCCATACGGAGCTTGATAAATGGGCCTGTAAAACTAAAGTACCCTAAAAAATATAAGAGAAAGAGAGAAAAATGTGCCTACGCAAGTTTCCTCTAGAGGGTGCTCTTCCAAGAACAAAAATTAAAAAATAAATTTAAAGGGACACTAAACCCTTTTTTTTTTTTCATGATTCAGGTAGAGAATACAATTTTAAACAACATTCCAATTTACTTCTATTATCTAATTTGCCTAATTGTTTTAGATAGCCTTTGTTGAAGAAATAGCAATGCACATGGGTGAGCCAATCACAGGAGGCATCTATGTGCAGCCACCAATCAGCAGATACTGAGCCTATCTAGATATGTTTTTCATATAAAGTAAATTAGAATTTTAGTAAGTATTAGAATAAAGTAAATTAGGTAATAGAGAAAAATTAGAAAGCTGTTTAAAACTGCATGCTCTTTCTAAATCATGAAAGAAAAAAAATGGGTTTCATGGCCCTTTAACAGCCTAATACACAATGTTCAGTGAACACTCAGTAAAATAAAACAATAAAAAAACAACAACAAAACAATCATGAAAAGTGCATTACTGTTGTTGTACTAAGGGATTGTGCTTCGATTGTTTTGTTAATCTGCATTATTGATACTCATTTGTATGTATACAGTATATTAATACGCAGATCATATTGTATCAAGTATGGATGTTTGTTGTATATATTGTGGTTACCTTGGTAACTTAAGCTAATGAAAATCTAACACACATGTTAACAATTAACTTTTCACCAATCATAGCTTCCATGGTCTTGTAAATAGCAAGTGTATTTTATATATTTTGTACAAAAGCCTGAGGAAACAGCCTTGTGGTGGCTGAGAAATGCATCGCTTTTTATTAAACATTGTTTTTATTTTACAAACACTTGCTGCTTCTTGGACTTTATTTTTTATTCCATTTTGAGTTGGCGTGTGACCTGCATACCACTTGGGATCAGTCAGCTGGGTGGCTGAGAAGCCTGCTTGTATTGCACCTGGAGGTGCATTGGAGGATGTAAGTGTTTTTTTCCACATTATACACATTTGAGCCAAACTGTGCTGGGTCATGTTGGTTCTGTCTTTTTCCACATAGGAATATATCGGTGGTCATCCCTGGGAGACTACTCCAGACACTCTGTTGCCTATAAATAGTTAGCTGGACAACTGTGAGGTTCCAGTCTGCACTTTAGCACTTTCTGGTGCTATTTGTTTGTAAGTAGCCATTTGTCTCATTTGTATCCATGTTGTGTTAATGGCACTAGGCCATTTGGCGCCTCTGTGTTTTCTCCTTGCGTACCCTAAAAAATAAAACAGCCTCGCTAAAAACCCTATACTAAAAGTACAGTATTGTAACCTAAAAATGAAAAAAGCACCCGTAAAAAAACCCTAACCTCAATCTAAACTAAAAAAAAAAAAACCCTAACACTAAACTAAACCCCAAGTCTTATTACTCACCATCCGAAATCTCTTCTTTTCTTAATTCAATGTAATCCAAATGGTAAAAAGGGGTCCAGTGGTCTTCTTTTTTTCTTGATCTGACATAATCCATAGGTAAAGGGAGGTTGGATAGTGGTCCTCGGCAATAGTGACTCGTCCTCTTCTTCCGAAATCCTCTTCTTGCAGCCTCCGCAGCATACTGACCCTTGGCTGCCAGTTTCCCCCTTTTATAGAGGTGTCCTGGCAGTTCTATTGGCTGATTTCAAATTCAGTTTCAAAAGAGCCTGAGACTAAGCTTTTTTTAATTTTTTTCTTAAATCAGCCATTAGGATAAAAAGTCAATTCTATTGGCTGAGTTTTTAAGGGTAGTTTAGTTTTCAAATAGGGATTTTTATTTGTAGGTGCCTTTTTTAACAGATACTGTTAGTGTTCTTTTTAACTAAAGGAGTCTTAGGTTAACAGTATGGGGGGAGGGTAGCAGTTAGGGGTTAATAGTGTGGGGGTTTATTTTCCTGAGGGTTGTGGTGGCTTAGGGGTTAATAGAGAAGGGGTTTATTGTGATGGAAACAGAAACGTAATACATATTTATACAGAAAATTAGTACATATTTAATATAGAACATAGGTATAAAAACAGCACAATAAAAGCAATATTAACAATTTATGATATATAAGACTTACAGCAGCATATGAGTATTGAAAAAAATAATAAACACAAAACCACATAAATAACAGTGATCACTTGGTTATACAGGCCACCCAAATGGGGTGAGTGTACGTATAGCTGAATGATAAAGAGTGCTAACGTGGCACATATATATGTGTGAAAAGGTGATGATAAAAACAAAAATATATATATATGAGACAATAAAGAAAAAAAAATATATATAAAAAAAAATGATGCGTGTCCAGCAAAGGACATCACCTTTTCACACGCATATATTTGCCACGTTAGCACTCTTCATCATTCAGCTATACGTACACTCACCCAATCTGGGTGATCTGCATAACCAAGTGATCACCATGCTGCTTTAAGTCTTATATAAGACTCTTATATGTTGTTTATATTGTTTTTATTGTGCTGTTTTTATACCTATGTTCTATATTAAATATGTACTAATTTTCTGTATAAATATGTATTACGTTTCTGTTTACACACTTTAGCCTTTCCATGGCGCTCATTCTACATACCTTTTTATATTCATTCTTAAAGATTGTGTTAGGTAATCGTTTTTAATGAGTGTGTGTGTATGCTCTTTTGGCGCTGTATACTATGTTTATTTTATATATGTTTATTGTGATGGAGTTGTGGTAGTTTAGGTATTAATAGTGTAGGAGGTTTACTACGATGGGGGTTGCAGCGGTTCAGTGGTTAATAGATTAAGCACTTAATCATAGGGTCACCCTATGATTAAGTGCTCAACTGAGCACGAAACTAGTCAGGGAGTTTGTGTGCCCTGTACTGCCTATATTTTAAATGACATAATAAAGGTTTAACAACAGAAAAAAGTAAATTGCGCTATATGAACTGACTCAGTATCCAAAAGGATTACAACTGTATATATATCTTGACAATAGTAAGTGAAACAAACACTAGTGATAATAAATATATATAAATAAATATAGAAAAATATATATAGAAAAATATAAAAAATCACAAATCTATCTTCTAAAATAGATATTTAAAATTCTAAAATTGCATAAAAACAAGTTGATCAAATGCAAAATCCACAATAGCACCTTAAAATAAATATATGGAGCAGCAAGTATATATAGCAGCACCTTAAATATATGGAGCAGCAAAGTATATATAGCAGCACCTTAACTTTGCAGCTTAATATGTGCGAATTGATTATAAGGAATTTTACATTAAAAAAGAATTACTTGACCGTTGATTAAAAGAAAAAAACTTGTGTAGAAAAGATTTGTCAGAAAACCACCTGTAAAACAAAAAATATATTGCACACTGTTTGTATTTATAACAGTACCTCTAGTATTTTTCCATGAAAGTTCTCATAACTTTCCCATATAGAAAGTAAATCAAAAAAGTGCAAGGTGATATGTCCCTTTAAGATGAGTAACACCACGAATCCTGTCCTGTGCAGCTCCAATCAGACAGGGTAAATCCAAACCTCAGTCATAGGGATAGTAGTACATGCAACGAAAAGAAGAGAGAGAGCGCACAAAGGATTCAAGTGTAGATTTTTATTCATAAAATTTGCACACGTAAATAAGATGCACTTACTAGAAGTGAGATTAAAAAGGCAATCAGAGTTCAACTCTCTTTCCTCCACTTTAATGACCGCTCCACACTGCTACCTAGGAAAGTCAGTGTCCCCGGATGTTGATATGCACAAAACCGGCTTCTGTAGCAGGGCTTTCCGGATGCCCTTGCTAGCTGCCTGTCTGCCAATGGGAGGGAGCGAATCAAGTAGAAGTCTGAGCGTCGGACCTGTCTGCCGGTTCCTAACGCGTTTCCCCCAGTCAGCGGCTGGGCTTTTTCAAAGGATAGAGTCAGACATGATTTTTCTTGCCGCCCTCTTCTTTTAAAGGGCAAGTGTCCAATTGAATTCGTGGGTGTGTTTATTTGGCCAATCATAACATCCAAATAGTCCTATGTGTTGGTGTTGATGGCCAATCAGATAATAAAGGGCGTGATTTTTAGAACCAATTGCCATACTCCATATGTATATTTGTTTGTTTAGCCACACAACAGAAGCGCTGTCATTTCTCAACAGCGTGTGTTATAAAAAACAAGCGTTCATGTTATAAACAAACATACATCTTTGAAAAGCACAATATATAACTCACATGTAAACCAAAAGTATAACATATTATATATATTATTATCGATCAGGAGTATAATATATTATCGGTCTGATATATTGTGGTGTTCTTACAAAGTTACTAATAGTAGCTCTGGATCAAATTATGTTAAAATTGTGTTATATTTCCTAATGACTATCAGAGCACAAATTCTATACCTAATTAGAGATAACATCTTTTATTTTCGAATGCCCATGATTGCCCTAAAAATATATATAAGCTGTGATGTTATTGATATTATTAATATTTACAGTTTATGTCATATTGGACGCTGGTAGTCTGTTTTATACTCCTGCAATAAACGTTTTTTGACCCATGTTGTCCCTTATTTGATATATATTACAACTACCTGATATGTACCATATTGTGTGTTCTGATATTAAAATTGCACATTCCTATAAAATTGATAAGTTTGGATCGTAATGAAATTATTTAAAAGCACATATTAAACTAATGTTGTTAAACATACACACATAATGAATCACACAGTGAATTACATAACTGAATATAAATTATTTAAATCTAATTTTCTATATTAAAAACAGATTATTATTATTATTATTATATTAATCTAAAAAATTAGAAAAATTAATAATTAGAAAATTCAAAAATTAGAAAATTTAAAATTTGAAAATTAGTTAAGAGACAGTATGAATTAAATATTTTTATTTATTTATTTTTAATTTATTGTTTTAATTTTCATTTGAATGTTTTTATACGTTTTTATACAAATGCTGCTACGTCTATGTCTATATTAAGACAATATGGTTGTAATGTGTTTAGTTTATAAATCCATTTAGTTTCCAACTTTCTCAATTCTAAAAGGTTTAGTTGTAGGAACTCTATCAATAACTTGAACTTTGAGAGAGCTAGGGTTATGTCTGTGGCATTCCAAAAAATGTTTAGGAACACTATGATTTGTCATCTTTTTTTCTATATTGTATATGTGTTCATTAACTCGCCGTCTTATTTGGCATTTCGTACGGACCACATAAAGTAGGCCGCACCCACATTGTAATAAATAGACAACATATATAGATTCACAATTACTTCTAAATGAAATGTTAAAAGTTTCAGTTAATGAACTATTAGAAAATGTAGGAGCTCTATTGACATGTTTACACATGTTGCAATGGGATTTTCCACATCTCATGGTTCCCTTCCATTCACTCAACCAGGTTGTTCCTATTTTTTCGGTCCCTGTTTCACTAGCCTTATTTTTAATAGTGGGTTTTATTTTACTTGGAGCAAGAATATTCTTGAGGCTTTTGCCTTTCCTATAATTGATAGTCGGTTTGTCCCCCAATGATGGCCCTAAAATGGGATCTAATTGAAGTAATGGCCAGTGTTTTTTAATTATTTTTTCTAAACTTTTTGATCCTTCATTAAAAGTTGTTATAAATCTCGGTGGATCTGGTTTCGCTTGGTCCGTTAATTTATTATGTATATGAGACCCTATTACATTTGATTTATCTATTTTAATATTTATATTTCTCTCTTTCACAATGGCCCTATTTTTTGCAGCTTGTGTTAATTTTGGTTCATAACCTTTTTCTAGAAATTTTTCTTCTAGAATTGTTGCTTCTATTTCAAAGTCAATTTCATATGTGCAATTTCTTTTTATTCTTAGAAATTGACTATATGGAACATTATCCAACCATGCTTTTTTAGGTGCGCTTTTGGCTTGTATATAACTATTTCGATCTGTGCTTTTGCGAAAGTTTTTTACTGCTATTTTTCCTGTATTATCTGTGAACAGTACCAAATCTAAAAATTCTATTTTATCTTTCGAACATGAATTTGTAAAAGTTAAATTAAAATTGTTACTATTAATATGTTTCATAAAATTATCTATTTCGGTCAGATCCCCTTTCCACAGAATAATGACGTCATCTACCATATGATACTATGTTACTTAAAAATGGATTGTTATGCCAAATATATTCATTCTCAAACGCATTCACATAGAGATTGGCATAGGATGGGGCAAATGTTGTCCCCATCGCTGTGCCTTGGGTCTGTAGATAATATTTATCTTCAAACATAAAATAGTTATGTTGTAAAATAAAATTTATACTATCAATTAAAAATGATATATGTTTCATTGGGATTGACCATTTTAAAAGTTCCTCTTTTATCTTATTTGTGCCATTAATGTGAGGTATACACGTATAAAGGGAAGCAACATCGCAAGTTAGCCAGTACATGTCTTCTTCCCATTGTTTACCCTCAAACCTTCTAATTACCTCCATTGTATCTTTGATATATGCTTTCATATTTTTCACTATTGGTTGAAGGTAAAAATCAACATATTTAGATAGATTGTCACTGATTGATCCTATCCCGGACACAATTGGCCTTATGGATTTTAGGAAGGTGATATATAATTGCTATGTTTGGTTGGGTATTGAATATAAATTTGAACTCATTTTCGTTTATACTGCCCTCTATTTTTGCTTTATTTAAAATTTTATAAAGCTCTTTATTATATATTTCAGTGGGGTCTTTGTCTAAAATTCGGTAGGTATCCTTGTCCCTTAACAACTTAAAAGCTTCTTGCATATATTGTTCCCTTTTTTGAATTACAATACCCCCGCCCTTATCGGCGGGGCGTATTATTATCTCATCATTAGTCATAAGTTTTTTAAGAGATTTCCTTTCCATAATAAGTTATCATTATATTTATTTAAAAATTGATTGGCATTTTCCTTTTTAAATAACTCTTCTATTTCATTTAAAACTAGTTTAGAAAAAGATTTCAAATGATCTCCCTGTGCCCCTACTGGATTAAAAGTTGATTTACCTTTAAAGTGCGAGTGCTGAATTTCTGGTTCTGTTTCATGTATAGATATATCTAATGTATCGATGAGCTCATTGATATGATTTTCTGTACATTCAGCTGATGAATCATTTGAATTATGTGCTCCCGAAAATTTACTATATGTTACATTTTCAGTTTCCAAACCCTTCAGTATATTTAAGATACCTAGATCTGTGGCCTCCATATATGTGTTGTTAGCAACATTTTTGTTTAGGGGATTCTTAAGATAATACCTCTTCAGGGTTAACTTTCTCACATATTTGTGGATATCTACATACATCTCAAATTTATTTGGCCCTGCTTTAGGTGCAAACTTTAAGCCTTTTTGTAGGAGACTGATGTCATTAGAGTCTAAAGTGACCTCTGCTAGATTAAAAATATCACTTTTGGTTTGATTTATTCTATTCTTGAGCGTCCTGTTAGCCTGTATCTTTTTTCCTCCTCTATTTCCTCTTCTTCTCTTTCTAATGATCTTTTCCTTTGTCTTATTCGTTCTATTGTTCTTTCTTGAGGAGCATGGTTGTGTCCCTGGCCTAAAAAATTTTGATTATCAGTTGCTTCTTTGGGTCTCGCTCCTTTAACTTCCCAAATGGATTCATCCTGTCTTTGAGAGTAATTGGTTAAAGGTTCATATCTATTGTTTGTATCTATTTGTACTCGTAGACTAGCATAATAGTTTGTTGTATAACTTGGTCTACGTCTCCATTGTGGGTAATTATCCGAATAATTTGATTTATTTTGTTGGCGTAAACCGCCATTGTATGTATTATTAGATTTTGTATTGTGGTATGTATTTTGTCTAGTTTGATTATTATTATTTATATGTTTGTTATATTGTCCTGAAAATGTATTTCTATTGCTATATTGAGCATTGTACGATCTTTCTGGATATATCCTAGTTTGTTGCATATGTATTTTTCTAGGTTCTTCATGGGACCTTATTGAGAAACTGTTTGTATTATGATTTGTTGTGGTATTAATTATACTCTCTGAATTTTTTCCATTTGTATCTTGTTTAGGATCCATTTTTTTATTGTATGTATATACCTTATTTTCTTTAAAATCCAGAATGTCCCTTTTTAATTTTTTCTGTTTACTAAATTGTAAATCCCTATCCAATTGACTCACCCTAAACTTAATACTTTTATTTCTGTTAATCCATTTCTCAACATTTCTATACGGTTGAATTTTTGAAATAACCTCTTCCAATTCTATCTTTACCTTATTGAGTCTAAATTCTCTATATTTTATTAGTGTTTTAATGAATTTGTTAGAACAGTCTTGAGCTGCTGTTTCCCACTCTGTAACAAATTCAACCTCATCTAACTCAAAAGCTGGTTGTTTTAATGTACGCAAACCTCTTGGTATAACCTTATGAGTTAAGAAGTTCTCTAAAAGAATAAGATCTTGCCAATCCCTGGCATCCTGAAATAAAAGTTTTTCTAGATCTTTAAATAGTTCTTCTGGGTCTATTTCAGCTATATTGGGTTCTTCTATATTATGGTCTAGCAAATTTGTATTTCTTGTGCGGCTATCTCTATGTGGATTGTGCCCAAATTCTTTTAAAATTACATTTGCCATGACCTCTGACATAGGTTCAGACATTGGTTCAAATACTGGTTCAGACATAAGAGCAGCAATTACAGGATATATGGAAGATAGAGGAAATACAACAGAAAAAAGTAAATTGCGCTATATGAACTGACTCAGTATCCAAGAGGATTACAACTGTATATATATCTTGACAATAGTAAGTGAAACAAACACTAGTGATAATAAATATATATAAATAAATATAGAAAAATATATATAGAAAAATATAAAAAATCACAAATCTATCTTCTAAAATAGATATTTAAAATTCTAAAATTGCATAAAAACAAGTTGATCAAATGCAAAATCCACAATAGCACCTTAAAATAAATATATGGAGCAGCAAGTATATATAGCAGCACCTTAAATATATGGAGCAGCAAGTATATATAGCAGCACCTTAACTTAGCAGCTTAATATGTGCGAATTGATTATAAGGAATTTTACATTAAAAAAGAATTACTTGACCGTTGATTAAAAGAAAAAAACTTGTGTAGAAAAGATTTGTCAGAAAACCACCTGTAAAACAAAAAATATATTGCACACTGTTTGTATTTATAACAGTACCTCTAGTATTTTTCCATGAAAGTTCTCATAACTTTCCCATATAGAAAGTAAACCAAAAAAGTGCAAGGTGAGATGTCCCTTTAAGATGAGTAACACCACGAATCCTGTCCTGTGCAGCTCCAATCAGACAGGGTAAATCCAAACCTCAGTCATAGGGATAGTAGTACATGCAACGAAAAGAAGAGAGAGAGCGCACAAAGGATTCAAGTATAGATTATTATTCACAAAATTTGCACACGTAAATAAGATGCACTTACTAGAAGTGAGATTAAAAAGGCAATCACTCTCTTTCCTCCACTTTAATGACCGCTCCACACTGCTACCTAGGAAAGTCAGTGTCCCCGGATGTTGATATGCACAAAACCGGCTTCTGTAGCAGGGCTTTCCGGATGCCCTTGCTAGCTGCCTGTCTGCCAATGGGAGGGAGCGGATCATTTAGACTCAATAAGGTAAAGATAGAATTGGAAGAGGTTATTTCAAAAATTCAACCGTATAGAAACATTGAGAAATGGATTAACAGAAATAAAAGTATTCAGTTTAGGGTGAGTCAATTGGATAGGGATTTACAATTTAGTAAACAGAAAAAATTAAAAAGGGACATTCTGGATTTTAAAGAAAATAAGGTATATACATACAATAAAAAAATGGATCCTAAACAAGATGCAAATGGAAAAAATTCAGAGAGTATAATTAATACCACAACAAATCATAATACAAACAGTTTCTCAATAAGGTCCCATGAAGAACCTAGAAAAATACATATGCAACAAACTAGGATATATCCAGAAAGATCGTACAATGCTCAATATAGCAATAGAAATACATTTTCAGGACAATATAACAAACATATAAATAATAATAATCAAACTAGACAAAATACATACCACAATACAAAATCTAATAATACATAGAAAGACCAATAGAACGAATAAGACAAAGAAAAAGATCATTAGAAAGAGAAGAAGAGGAAATAGAGGAGGAAAAAAGATACAGGCTAACAGAACGCTCAAGAATAGAATAAATCAAACCAAAAGTGATATTTTTAATCTAGCAGAGGTCAATTTAGACTCTAATGACATCAGTCTCCTACAAAAAGGCTTAAAGTTTGCACCTAAAGCAGGGCCAAATAAATTTGAGATGTATGCAGATATCCACAAATATGTGAGAAAGTTAACCCTGAAGAGGTATTATCTTAAGAATCCCCTAAACAAAAATGTTGCTAACAACACATATATGGAGGCCACAGATCTAGGTATCTTAAATATACTGAAGGGTTTGGAAACTGAAAATGTAACATATAGTACATTTCGGGAGCACATAATTCAAATGATTTATCAGCTGAATGTACAGAAAATCATATCAATGAGCTCATCGATACATTAGATATATCTATACATGAAACAGAACCAGAAATTCAGCACTCGCACTTTAAAGGTAAATCAACTTTTAATCCAGTAGGGGCACAGGGAGATCATTTGAAATCTTTTTCTAAACTAGTTTTAAATGAAATAGAAGAGTTATTTAAAAAGGAAAATGCCAATCAATTTTTAAATAAATATAGTGATAACTTGACTATTATGGAAAGGAAATCTCTTAAAAAACTTATGACTAATGATGAGATAATAATACGCCCCGCCGATAAGGGCGGGGTATTGTAATTCAAAAAAGGGAACAATATATGCAAGAAGCTTTTAAGTTGTTAAGGGACAAGGATACCTACCGAATTTTAGACAAAGACCCCACTGAAATATATAATAAAGAGCTTTATAAAATTTTAAATAAAGCAAAAATAGAGGGCAGTATAAACGAAAATGAGTTCAAATTTATATTCAATACCCAACCAAACATAGCAATTATATATCACCTTCCTAAAATCCATAAGGACAGTAAAAATCCACCTGGAAGGCCAATTGTGTCCGGGATAGGATCAATCAGTGACAATCTATCTAAATATGTTGATTTTTACCTTCAACCAATAGTGAAAAATATGAAAGCATATATCAAAGATACAATGGAGGTAATTAGAAGGTTTGAGGGTAAACAATGGGAAGAAGACATGTACTGGCTAACTTGCGATGTTGCTTCCCTTTATACGTGTATACCTCACATTAATGGCACAAATAAGGTAAAAGAGGAACTTTTAAAATGGTCAATCCCAATGAAACTAATATCGTTTTTAATTGATAGTATAAATTTTATTTTACAACATAACTATTTTATGTTTGAAGATAAATATTATCTACAGACCCAAGGAACAGCGATGGGGACAACATTTTCCCCATCCTATGTCAATCTCTATGTGAATGCATTTGAGAATGAATATATTTGGCATAACAATCCATTTTTAAGCAACATAGTATCATATGGTAGATATATAGATGACGTCATTATTATGTGGAAAGGGGATCTGACCGAAATAGATAATTTTATGAAACATATTAATAGTAACAATTTTAATTTAACTTTTACAAATTCATGTTCGAAAGATAAAATAGAATTGTTAGATTTGGTACTGTTCACAGATAATACAGGAAAAATAGCAGTAAAAAACTTTCGCAAAAGCACAGATCGAAATAGTTATATACAAGCCAAAAGCGCACATAAAAAAGCATGGTTGGATAATGTTCCATATAGTCAATTTCTAAGAATAAAAAGAAATTGCACATATGAAATTGACTTTGAAATAGAAGAAAAAATTCTAGAAGAAAAATTTCTAGAAAAAGGTTATGAACCAAAATTAACACAAGCTGCAAAAAATAGGGCCATTGTGAAAGAGAGAAATATAAATATTAAAATAGATAAATCAAATGTAATAGGGTCTCATATACATAATAAATTAACGGAACAAGCGAAACCAGATCCACCGAGATTTATAACAACTTTTAATGAAGGTTCAAAAAGTTTAGAAAAAATAATTAAAAAACACTGGCCATTACTTCAATTAGATCCCATTTTAGGGCCATCATTGGGGGACAAACCGACTATCAATTATAAGAAAGGCAAAAGCCTCAAGAATATTCTTGCTCCAAGTAAAATAAAACCCACTATTAAAAATAAGGCTAGTGAAACAGGGACCGAAAAAATAGGAACAACCTGGTTGAGTGAATGGAAGGGAACCATGAGATGTGGAAAATCCCATTGCAACATGTGTAAACATGTCAATAGAGCTCCTACATTTTCTAATAGTTCATTAACTGAAACTTTTAACATTTCATTTAGAAGTAATTGTGAATCTATATATGTTGTCTATTTATTACAATGTGGGTGCGGCCTACTTTATGTGGTCCGTACGAAACGCCAAATAAGACGGCGAGTTAATGAACACATATACAATATAGAAAAAAAGATGACAAATCAGTGTTCCTAAACATTTTTTGGAATGCCACAGACATAACCCTAGCTCTCTCTAAGTTCAAGTTATTGATAGAGTTCCTACAACTAAACCTAATCGCCTTTTAGAATTGAGAAAGTTGGAAACTAAATGGATTTATAAACTAAACACATTACAACCATATGGTCTTAATATAGACATAGACGTAGCAGCATTTGTATAAAAACATTCAAATGAAAATTAAAACAATAAATTAAAAATAAATAAATAAAAATATTTAATTCATACTGTCTCTTAACTAATTTTCAAATTTTACATTTTAAATTTTCTAATTTTTAAATTTTCTAATTATTAATTTATCTAATTTTTTTAGATTAATATACTATAATAATAATAATATGTTTTTAATATAGAAAATTAGATTTAAATAATTTATATTCAGTTATGTAATTCACTGTGTGATTCATTATATGTGTATGTTTAACAACATTAGTTTAATATGTGCTTATAAATAATTTCATTACGATCCAAACTTATCAATTTTATAGGAATGTGCAATTTTAATATCAGAACACACAATATGGTACATATCAGGTAGTTGTAATATATAACAAATAAGGGACAACATGGGTCAAAAAACGTTTATTGCAGGAGTATAAAACAGACTACCAGCGTCCAATATGACATAAACTGTAAATATTAATAATATCAATAACATCACAGCTTTTATATATTTTTAGGGCAATCATGGGCATTCGAAAATAAAAGATGTTATCTCTAATTAGGTATAGAATTTGTGCTCTGATAGTCATTAGGAAATATAACACAATTCTAACATAATTTGATCCAGAGCTACTATTAGTAACTTTGTAAGAACACCACAATATATCAGACCGATAATATATTATACTCCTGATCGATAATAATATATATAATATGTTATACTTTTGGTTTACATGTGAGTTATATATTGTGCTTTTCAAAAATGTATGTTTGTTTATAACATGAACGCTTGTTTTTTTATAACACACGCTGTTAAGAAATGACAGCGCTTCTGCTGTTTGGCTAAACAAACAAATATACATATGGAGTATGGCAATTGGTTCTAAAAATCACGCCCTTTATTATCTGATTGGCCATCAGTGTACAACAACACATAGGACTATTTGGACGTTATGATTGGCCAAATAAACACACCCACGAATTCAATTGGACACTTGCCCTTTAAAAGAAGAGGGCGGCAAGAAAAATCATATCTGACTCTATCCTTTGAAAAAGCCCAGCCGCTGACTGGGGGAAACGCGTTAGGAACCCGGCAGACAGGTCCGACGCTCAGACTTCTACTTGATCCGCTCCCTCCCATTGGCAGACAGGCAGCTAGCAAGGGCATCCGGAAAGCCCTGCTACAGAAGCCGGTTTTGTGCATATCAACATCCGGGGACACTGACTTTCCTAGGTAGCAGTGTGGAGCGGTCATTAAAGTGGAGGAAAGAGAGTTGAACTCTGATTGCCTTTTTAATCTCACTTCTAGTAAGTGCATCTTATTTACGTGTGCAAATTTTGTGAATAAAAATCTACACTTGAATCCTTTGTGCGCTCTCTCTCTTCTTTTCGTTGCATGTAATAATAAAGGTTTAACTTTTATATCTATTTTTTTCAGCCCTTGCTTTCACTCCTTACTGTGCAGCTGCCTGCCCTCTTTTTACAGTGTTTAAAAACTTACTTAGAAGCTCTCAGTTTAGCTCTGTTGAAAAGGTAGCAGGAAAGCCCACTGCAAGTGGGAAATAAGACATCCCCCCTCCCCCTTCTTTTGCATATGAAAAGGCCCTTTACACAAACAGAAGGAAGCTAGAGTAGGTATCTGTCGGTATTCTCCTAAAACTTTAGGGCTTGGTTAGGAGTCTGAAAATCAGAGCAATGCTATTTAAAAATAAGCAAAACTATACATTTAAAAAAAAAACTAAAAACTTTATGGGCTATATAAATAGATCATCTACAAAACATTTATGCAAAGAAAAAATGAGTGTATAATGTCCCTTTAAGGCTAAAATAAATGCATTACAAAACACATGTATAATATAATTA
Source organism: Bombina bombina (assembly GCF_027579735.1). NCBI lineage: Eukaryota > Metazoa > Chordata > Amphibia > Anura > Bombinatoridae > Bombina > Bombina bombina. Next base: position 958,484,124 of record NC_069501.1, on the reverse strand, counting down.
AATACACCATAAATTTAATATAGGTTTATTATTAAAATAAATGTTTTAGAGGGACAGTCAACACTAGAATGTTTGGTGTTTTAAAAGAAAGATAATCCCTATTTTACCCATTCCCCAGTTTTGCATAAGCAACACTGTTATATTAATATACTGTTTACCTCTGTGATTAACTTGTATCTAAGCATCTTCTGACAGCTCCCTGATCACATGACATTTTATTTATTATCTATTGACTTTCATTTTAGCCAATTAGGGCAGTGTCTGCCACAATTCACGGGCGTGATCACAATGTTATCTATATGGTTTACATGAACTAGCTCTCCCCTGTTGTGAAAAGCAAATTAAAAAGCATGTGATAAGAGGTGGCCTTTAAGGGCTTAGAAATTATCGTATGAGCCTTCCTAGGTTTAGCTTTCATCAAAGAAAACCAAGAGAATAAAGCAAAATTGGTGATAAAAGTAAATTGGAAAGTTGTTTAAAATTACACCCCCTATTTGTAACATGAAAGTATTTTTTTGGATTTGACTGTTCTTTTAACAGCCAATAGGATTGAGCTTGCATTCTATTGGCTGTTCCAATCAGTATTTACTAACTATTCTACCTAGTTAAAATAAATACAAACTTAGCTGTGAAATAAAAATAAAACCTAAGATAGCTACAATGTAACTATTACGTTGAGCAAAATTGAGCTCCATACCGCACCCAAATACCAGGGCTGCTTTGAGCTGGTTTTAAGTGCTCGTGCACGACTTCCCCATAAACATCAATGGGGAGAGCTGGCTAAAAAAAGCCTAATACCTGCAAAAAGGAGCGTAAAGCTCCGTAACGCAGTCCCATTGATTCCTATGGGGAAAGAAAATGTATGTTTACACCTAACACCCTAGCATAAACCCTGAGTCTAAACACCCTAATCTGCTGCCCCTAACATCGCCAACACCTATATTACACTTATTAACCCCTAATCTGCAGCCCCCACATCGCCGCTACCTACACTTATTAACCCCTAATCTGCCACCCCCAATAACGCTGCCACCTACATTACAGTTATTAAACCCTAATCTGCCACCCCGACATCACCGCCACCTACCTACACTTATAAACCCCTAATCTGCCGCCCCCAACGTCGCCGCCACTATACTAAAGTTATAAACCCCTAAACCTAACCCTAAGTGTAACCCTAACACCCACTAACTTGAACATAATTAAAATAAATCTAAATAAAAATTACCATTAATACCTCAATAATTCCTATTTGAAGACCCGACATCCATCCTCAATGAAGTGGCAGAAGTCCTCAGCGAAGCCAGAAGAAGTCTTCATCCAGACGGCATCTTCTGTCTTCATCCATCCGGCGCGGAGCAGCTCCATCTTCAAGACATCCAGTGCGGAGCATCCTCTTCTGACTACGGCTATCGAAGAATGAAGGTTCCTTTAAGGGACGTCATTCCAATCGGAATTAAAGGTGAAAAAATCCTATTGGCTGATGCAATCAGCCAATAGGATTGAGCTTCAATCCCATTGGATGATCCAATCAGCCAATAGGATTGAGCTTGCATTCTATTGGCTGTTCCAATCAGTATTTACTAACTATTCTACCTAGTTAAAATAAATACAAACTTAGCTGTGAAATAAAAATAAAACCTAAGATAGCTACAATGTAATATTACTATTATTTAGTGTTAGTGATGTGGGAGGCCAGAGGTTTAGGGGTTAATAGTGGCGGCGACGACGTTGGGGGCGGCAGATTAGGGGTTAATAATTTTATGTAGGTGGGTTAATATTAGGGGTTAATAATTGTAGGTAGGTTGTGGCGACATTGGGGGCGGCAGATTAGGGGTTAATATGTGTAGGTATGTGGCGGCGATGTTAGGGGCAGCAGATTAGGGGTGTTTAGACTCAGGGTTTATGTTAGGGTGTTAGGTGCAAAAATACATGTAGTTAAAATAAATACAAACTTAGCTGTTAAATAAAAATAAAACCTAAGATAGCTACAATGTAACTATTAGTTATATTGTAGCTAGCTTAGGGTTTATTTTATAGGTAAGTATTTAGTTTTAAATAGGAATTATTTAGTTAATGATAGTAATTTTTATTTAGATTTATTTTAATTACATTAAAGTTAGTGGGTGTTATGGTTAGACTTAGGGTTAGGTTTAGGGGTTAATAACTTTAGTATAGTGGCTTTTATTTTGGGGGCAGCAGATTAGGGGTTAATAACAGTAATGTAGATTGCGACGATGTTAGGGACAGCAGATTATGGGTTAATAATATTTAACTAGTGTTTACGATGTGGGAGGATCGCAGTTTAGGGGTTAATATGTTTATTATAGTGAAGGCGATGTCCGGCGCGGCAGATTAGGGGTTAATAATTTTATTTCAGTGTTTGCAATGCGGGAGGGCCTCGGTTTAGGGGTTAATAGGTAGTTTATGGGTGTTAGTGTACTTTGTAACACTTTAGTTATGAGTTTTATGTTACAGCTTTGTAGCGTAAAACCCAGAACTACTGACTTTCAGTTTACTGTATGGATCTTGACGGTATAGGTTGTACTGCTCACTTTTTGGCCGGACAGGCAAACTTGTAATACCGGCGCTATGGAAGTCCCATTGAAAAAGGAGTTTTTAAAAGCTACGGTAGTTACGTTGCGTTATGGCCAAAAAAGTGTGCGGTACAGATATACCTGCAAGACTCGTAATACCACTATTCACCCATAACGCAAAACTTGTAATCTAGCTGTAAATTAGTTATTTGAGTTGTGGGGGGTTTGGCGGTTTAGAGGTTAATAGGTTAATTAGGTTGATTGCGATGTGGGTGTTTGGTGGTTTAGGGGTTAATGGGTTAATTAGGTTTATTGCGATGTGGGGGGTTGATGGTTTAAGAGTTAATAGGTTAAATAGGTTTATTGCGATGTGGGGGTTTGTGGTTTAGCGGTTAATAGGTTAATTAGCTTAAAGGGACATGAGACCCACATTTTTTCTTTCATGATTTAGAAAGAGAATGCAATTTTAAACATCTTTCTAATTTACTTCTATTATCTAATTTGTTTTATTCTCTTGATATTCTTTGCTGAAAAGCATATCTAGATATGCTCAGTAGCTGTTGATTGGTTGCTGCACATAGAAGCCTTGTGTGATTGGCTCACCCATGTGCATTGCTTTTTCTTCAACTAAGGATATCTAAAAAATGAAGCAAAATAAATAATAGAAGTAAATTGTAATGTTGTTTAAATTTCTATTTTCTGTCTGAATCATGAAAGATTTTGGGTTTAGTGGCCCTTTAAGTGCTATGTGGGTGGTTGACAGTTAAAGGGTTAATATTTTAATTATGTTATATGCTGATTAGGGGTTAATTACTTTATTGTTTTCCGATGTGGGGGTTGATGGTTTAGGTGTTTGTTAATACTTTGTGTGGGATGTTATTTACTTTTTTGTTATACTTTGTGCGGGTGGTTACATGTTTTTTAGTTATTTCGTGCGGGCGGCCGTGTGTGTGTTTTTTCTTTAAGGCTTCGGCTTTGCCTACTCTGCATCCATGTGGATTCCAAAAATGACAGGTTGGGGAAAGAATCCACCAAAGGTGTAGAATTTTACCACCCTGCCATTTTCGGAATCCACCTGGATGCAGTTTACGCTGCATCCAGCGTAGCCAACATACCTTTGAGGATGCGTGCGCAACTGACGACATCAATGGACGTATTACAAACTCGATTATAGTATATATATATATATATCTCATATATATCTCATATATATCTCATATATATCATATACCATATCCCAGTAAATCATTGTTAAAAGAGAGAATCGTTCGGCCAGATTACGAGTTTTGCATTAGGAGCTATGCGGTGCTATTGAGCAGTTTTTTCTCACCGCTCACTTACCTTGAGCGCTGGTATTACGGGTTTTTACAAACCCGGCGTTAAAAGGCAAGAAGTGAGCGTAGAGCAAAATTGTGCTCCATACCACACTTCAATACCATCACTGCTTAAGTCAGCTGGTCGTACGTGCTCAAGCACGATTTCCCCATAGACATCAATGGGGAGAGCAGGCTGAGAAAAAGTCTAACACCTGCCAAAAAGCAGCGTAAAGCTCAGTAACGCAGCCCCATTGATTCCTATGGGGAAACTAAAGTTATGTTTACACCTAACACCCTAACATGAACCCTGAGTCTAAACACCCCTAATCTTACACTTATTAACCCCTAATCTGACGACCCCGACATCGCCGACACCTACATTATTTTTATTAACCCCTAATCTGCCGCTCTGGACACCGCCGCCACCTACATTATACTTATTAACCCCTAATCTGCTTCCCCCAACATCGCCGCCACCTTCATTATATTTATTAACCCCTAATCTGCCGCCCCCAATGTCGCCGCAACCTACCTAACTTTTTGACCCCTAATCTGCCACCCCCAACGTTGCCGCCACTATATTAAATTTATTAACCCCTAAACCTAAGTCTAACCCTAACCCTAACACCCCCTAACTTAAATATAATTTAAATAAATCTAAATAAAATTACTATCATTAACTACATTTTTCCTATTTAAAACTAAATACTTACCTATAAAATAAACCCTAAGATAGCTACAAAATAACTAATAGTTACATTGTAACTAGCTTAGGGTTTATTTTTATTTTACAGGCAAGTTTGTATTTATTTTAACTAGGTAGAATAGTTATTAAATAGTTATTAACTATTTAATAACTACCTAGATAAAATAAATACAAATTGACCTGTAAAATAAATCCTAACCTAAGTTACAATAACACCTAACACAAAAAGGAAAACAATATACAGAGGTGCAAGATGGAAAAAAACACACAATATTCTGTACAAATGAACTAAGAACTGATACTCTCCTTTAGGTCAGACCGCAGCCTTCTTGCAGTCTCTCCCTTGTGACTGTGTATAGATAGAATAGATAGTAGTAGTAGATGGCGCTGGTCTATTGAGTGATTTTCTCTAGTAAGTGAAGAGAAAAAAGGCTTGATGCATATATTGAAGCCAATTAATATGGGTGCAGTATACTCACTCCATAAGATGAATCTTTACAGCTGAAAGGGAACGTAGCGTCAGATGGCAAGAGTCCACAGGTTCCTGGAGTCAAATACTGAATTTTCAGGTTTATCCAAAAGTGGACTATAAATGAATAGAGACCCAAATGACAAAGTATCCAGTGTATAATTGAAAAAATGTAGTAACTTACTCCATAAATAAGGAGATTCCAGTTCAGCACAGCAAAACAAGATCTTGACAATCTTTCAACAAAGGATAAAAGGTTTTATTTGCTCAACGTGTTTCAACGTATTACACGTCTTTATCAAGAGCATACATTAAAACAAGTAAAACAGGTAAGTAAAACCAAGTATTGAGTGGACATTGAGTCAGCCAATTGGAATCTAAGGGACGCCGTCTTGGATGACGTCATTTAAAGGTACCTTCAGTCGTCGTTAGTCCGTCGTTTGAAGAGGATGCTCCGCTTCGGATGTCTTGAAGATGGACCCGCTCCGCGCCGGAAGGATGAAGATAGAAGATGCCGTCTGGATGAAGACTTCTGCCCATCTGGAGGACCACTTCTGACCGTCTGGAGGACCACTTCTGCCGGCTTTGTTGAATACATCTTGCCGCTTGGATGAAGACTTCTCCCGGTAAGTAGATCTTTGGGGGTTAGTGTTAGGATTTTTTTAAGGGTGTATTGGGTGGGTTTATTTATTAGGTTAGGTTTTGGGCCTGCAAAAGATCTAAATGCCCTTTTAAGGGAGCTTAGGTTTCTTTAGTTATGCTTTTATTTGGGTGGTTGGTTGTGTGGGTGGTGGGTTTTACTGTTGGGGGGGTTGTTTGTATTTTTTTTACAGGTAAAAGAGCTGATTACTTTGGGGCAATGCCCCGCAAAAGGCCCTTTTAAGGGCTATTGATGGTTTAGTTTAGGCTAGGGTTTTTTTTTTTTATTTTGGGGGGGCTTTTTTATTTTGATAGGGCTATTATATTAGGTGTAATTAGTTTAAAGATCTGTAATTTGTTTTTTATTTTCTGTAATTTAGTGTTTTTTTGTAATTTAGCTAATTTAATTAATTGCATTTAATTTAGTTAATTTATTTAATTGTAGTGTAGTGTTAGGTGTTATTGTAACTTACGTTAGGTTTTATTTTACAGGTAATTTTGTAGTTATTTTAGCTAGGTAGTTATTAAATAGTTAATAACTATTTAATAACTATTCTACCTAGTTAAAATAAATACAAACTTGCCTGTAAAATAAAAATAAACCCTAAGCTACAATGTAAATATTAGTTATATTGAAGCTAGTTTATGGTTTATTTTATAGGTAAGTATTTAGTTTTAAATAGGAATAATTTAGTTAATTATAGTAATTTTATTTAGATGTATTTAAATTATATTTAAGTTAGGGGGTGTTAGGGTTAGACTTAGATTTAGGGGTTAATACATTTAATATAGTGGAGGCGACATTGGGGACGGCAGACTAGGGGTTAATAAGTATAATGTAGGTGGCGGCGATGTTAGGGGCGACAGATTAGGGGTTAATAATATTTAACTAGTGTTTGCGAGGCGGGAGTGCGGCAGTTTAGGGGTTAATATGTTTATTCTAGTGGCGGCGATGTCTGTAGTGGCAGATTAGGGGTTACATTTTTTATTATAGTGTTTGTGATGCGGGAGGGCCTTGGTTTAGGGGTTAATAGGTAGTTTATGGGTGTTAGTGTATTTTTAGCACTTTAGTTATGAGTTTTATGCTATGGCGTTGTAGTGTAAAACTCATAACTACTGACTTTAGAATGCGTTAGAGGGTGTACCGCTCACTTTTTTGGCCTCCCAGGACAGACTCGTAATACCGGCACTATGGAAGTCTCATAGAATAAAGGGGTTTACAAAGTTTACGTAAGTCATTTTGCGGTAAGGCCAAAGAAGTGTGCGGTGCCCCTAAACCTGAAAGACTCGTAATAGCAGCGAGCGTAAAAAAGCAGCGTTAGGACCTCTTAACGCTGCTTTTTTACCTTAACGCACAACTCGTAATCTAGCCGATTGTTTTTAATTTAGTGAAGAACTACACCATTTGACCGTCAACTTAAAGCACCTTTGAGTTAGCTTTCATGTTAGAGCTTGAGAAATAGCCGAAATTAGTTTTTCAGTGCACCGTATAGAATTCTATACCCTAGGCGATGTAAGGGTATCATAGCACTAACATTTTTAATCTAGGTGAATGTTTTTGTGGGCATGTGTGTGTTGGTACAAAGCTTGTTTAAATGCCTTTTGTAGATGTATTTGAAGTCTATTTGCTTTATTGTTTAGGTTTATAACAATATATAAAACAGGTAAGTAAAACCAAGTATTGAGTGGACATTGAGTCAGCCAATTGGAATCTAAGGGACGCCGTCTTGGATGACGTCATTTAAAGGTACCTTCAGTCGTCGTTAGTCCGTCGTTTGAAGAGGATGCTCCGCTTCGGATGTCTTGAAGATGGACCCGCTCCGCGCCGGAAGGATGAAGATAGAAGATGCCGTCTGGATGAAGACTTCTGCCCATCTGGAGGACCACTTCTGACCGTCTGGAGGACCACTTCTGCCGGCTTTGTTGAATACATCTTGCCGCTTGGATGAAGACTTCTCCCGGTAAGTAGATCTTTGGGGGTTAGTGTTAGGATTTTTTTAAGGGTGTATTGGGTGGGTTTATTTATTAGGTTAGGTTTTGGGCCTGCAAAAGATCTAAATGCCCTTTTAAGGGAGCTTAGGTTTCTTTAGTTATGCTTTTATTTGGGTGGTTGGTTGTGTGGGTGGTGGGTTTTACTGTTGGGGGGGTTGTTTGTATTTTTTTTACAGGTAAAAGAGCTGATTACTTTGGGGCAATGCCCCGCAAAAGGCCCTTTTAAGGGCTATTGATGGTTTAGTTTAGGCTAGGGTTTTTTTTTTTTTATTTTGGGGGGGCTTTTTTATTTTGATAGGGCTATTATATTAGGTGTAATTAGTTTAAAGATCTGTAATTTGTTTTTTATTTTCTGTAATTTAGTGTTTTTTTGTAATTTAGCTAATTTAATTAATTGCATTTAATTTAGTTAATTTATTTAATTGTAGTGTAGTGTTAGGTGTTATTGTAACTTACGTTAGGTTTTATTTTACAGGTAATTTTGTAGTTATTTTAGCTAGGTAGTTATTAAATAGTTAATAACTATTTAATAACTATTCTACCTAGTTAAAATAAATACAAACTTGCCTGTAAAATAAAAATAAACCCTAAGCTACAATGTAAATATTAGTTATATTGAAGCTAGTTTATGGTTTATTTTATAGGTAAGTATTTAGTTTTAAATAGGAATAATTTAGTTAATTATAGTAATTTTATTTAGATGTATTTAAATTATATTTAAGTTAGGGGGTGTTAGGGTTAGACTTAGATTTAGGGGTTAATACATTTAATATAGTGGAGGCGACATTGGGGACGGCAGACTAGGGGTTAATAAGTATAATGTAGGTGGCGGCGATGTTAGGGGCGACAGATTAGGGGTTAATAATATTTAACTAGTGTTTGCGAGGCGGGAGTGCGGCAGTTTAGGGGTTAATATGTTTATTCTAGTGGCGGCGATGTCTGTAGTGGCAGATTAGGGGTTACATTTTTTATTATAGTGTTTGTGATGCGGGAGGGCCTTGGTTTAGGGGTTAATAGGTAGTTTATGGGTGTTAGTGTATTTTTAGCACTTTAGTTATGAGTTTTATGCTATGGCGTTGTAGTGTAAAACTCATAACTACTGACTTTAGAATGCGTTAGAGGGTGTACCGCTCACTTTTTTGGCCTCCCAGGACAGACTCGTAATACCGGCGCTATGGAAGTCTCATAGAATAAAGGGGTTTACAAAGTTTACGTAAGTCATTTTGCGGTAAGGCCAAAGAAGTGTGCGGTGCCCCTAAACCTGAAAGACTCGTAATAGCAGCGAGCGTAAAAAAGCAGCGTTAGGACCTCTTAACGCTGCTTTTTTACCTTAACGCACAACTCGTAATCTAGCCGATTGTTTTTAATTTAGTGAAGAACTACACCATTTGACCGTCAACTTAAAGCACCTTTGAGTTAGCTTTCATGTTAGAGCTTGAGAAATAGCCGAAATTAGTTTTTCAGTGCACCGTATAGAATTCTATACCCTAGGCGATGTAAGGGTATCATAGCACTAACATTTTTAATCTAGGTGAATGTTTTTGTGGGCATGTGTGTGTTGGTACAAAGCTTGTTTAAATGCCTTTTGTAGATGTATTTGAAGTCTATTTGCTTTATTGTTTAGGTTTATAACAATATATAAAATATTTATTTAACGGCATTTGTAATCCCGCATATTTAAAGGTCTAGTTCTACCCTTGTTTTTCAAAATCAGATTTAAATGCATGTATATCTACCACAGTAGGTATTTAGTGTACAAATATTAGTCTATAGCTGCAGGGCCATACATAGGGGATGATTTAACAAGGGCCGAATGGCCCCTAATCGTCCTGTTTCCGCGCAAGCCTTCAGGCTTGCCGGAAACAGCAGTTAAGAAGCAGCGGTCTTATGGTACAATGAATGGAATGTACATGATAAGCATGGTATATTTTTTGGTTCAGAATGCACGTAAACACGGAAGGCAGGTCAGGTCATTGGGAGAGTTCCCAAGTCGCTTATAGGGGGAGAAGTGCTTATTTTTGCTTCGACTAGGTATTGTTTGTTCACATTATGCTTATCATGTTTTATTCTATTATACTTTGAACGAAATGTAAGTCAAGATAAGATATGGATTGTTTTTTGCTATATACATGATCCCTATAAGGTCCTTGCTTGGTTTCATTATGTAAATTTAAATATCACAGTTATTCATGTTATTTTTTGTCGAATAATCGGAAAGTATGATTAAGTTATTACAATCAAATGCTGTAAGAATTTTTGTTTAACTTGTCTGTTAACAACCAGAAGGTATTATGAATTTGTTACAAATGTTGTAAGAATTTCTGTTTAACTTGTCTGTGCATGTGAAATTAATAAAAATAATATATTAAAAAAAAAGAAGCAGTGGTCTTAAGACTGCTGCTTCTTAACTTGTCCGCCACCTCTTAGGCTGCAGACAGCAATCAACCTGATCGGATATGATCGGGTTGATTGACACCCCCTGCTAGTGGCCAATTGGCCGCAAATCTGCTAGGGGCGGCATTGCACAAGCAGTTCATCAGAACTGCTTGTGCAATGTTCAATGCGGACAGCGTATGGGCATTTAGCGATGTCAGGCGGACATGATTCGCTACAGCGAATCATTTCCGCCCGCCATTTGATCATTCGGCCTCATAGTGGCATATTAATAAAGGTCCTGGTTTTAATACTTTAGGTATTCATAAAGTTTTCTTTTTTGCCATTAAGCTTTTAACAATGTCAATAACAATATTAATGCTCACTGTCTGCTCTCAGATTATCTGGTTAGTAATGCACTTTCAGACACACTATATTTTGTTTCAAAGAGTGTTATAGGACTGTCATTGAATTAATAGAAATTTGAAAAACCAAAGGGAACAAATACAAAGGAATGAGTAGTCACTGTAGGTTGTTCAAGGGTACAGTAAGAATTTTGTTAGTGAAGTTCTAACAAATTTGTCTTTCAGTTATGTGTAGTGTATAGCTGAGCCTTTTAGTAATTTAAATCACATCTAATGCATTTTATCTTTCATTAAAATGTGCAATAACATTTTCTATTACACTGATCTATGGAACGTTGGCAAAGTGTGACACTTAACCTTCATGTTTGATGGATTGCATATTCCTAAATTATTTTTACATTGCAATTTAATTTGTCTTCATATAACGTCATGGCAAAAATTAAATACATTTAATATGTAATATTAACCCCTTAAGGACCAGCGACGTACCCTGTATGTCGCTGGCCTTTTTTTGGGACTTGATTGTTTTATATCGCGGTCTTGCCACCAGACTGCTCTATTCCACAAAGCCTGCTGGAGGGAGGGCATTAATAGCGTGTTCTTGCTAGACTTGTGCTATTATGTCCTGAAAAAACCCTTAACGACCAGTGACATACAGGGTACATTGTGGTCATTAAGGGGTTAAGAATAGGGGGTTGAATCTAGGAAATGTATATGGTTAAGGTTCATAGATATGCATTCCTTTGTAAAGGGTTTCTTATATCTTTGTGGAGCCAGGTATCTATCAATCAATCAATCTATCAATCATCTATCTATTTGTCATACACAGGTAGAAAACACTTTATCCAAACTGTTTGGGACTGGAAAAGGTTTAAAAATATTTAATAATTTATGCAATATTTACATGTCATAGTACAGCTTATACAGGCAACCTAAAGGTAGTTTTATATAATTAATACTTTTGTATACATAGCACCCTTATAAAGATAGTACAGTACTATAATCAGAAAGGTACTATTTGTTGTTTTGAATAAATATAGACTATTATTTGCATTTAGAACACAAAAAATAAACCAGAGACAAAGGCAGAGACGATTGTGACTTAAATAGTATTTATTGATAATTACATTTAAAAAAAAAAAATTAATTAAAAAGTTTGGATTTTGGAATTGGGGATTTGTAACTGTATATACTTGAGAAAGCTGAGTACAGCGAAATGCGCATCAGGCGCTCTTTGAGACCAGCAACTATATGTACTTCGTATTAGTGATTAGTAGTCCCTTTCTTTAGTAAACCCTCCATTTGATTTGCTTTTGGCTCAAATTTCTCAGACCATTACACATCACTCCAGTATTGCACTTAGATAGTATAATTGTGAGGGCAATCCTCTTTTCATAGTTAAAATATATGTGCAATCCGTGAGCCCTTTATGGTGTGTATTGGTCTGAGTCTTTACTGCTACCATTTCTTGATTAGCATATTCCTTTTTCCTTAGACCGCTCCAGCACTGCACTACTTAGATTGAACATTTTGATGTGAGGTTAATCCTCTATGTGCATATAATTCCTTGTGCAGTCCATGAGCTCTCTCTGGTGTCTACTGAGTTGAGTATTCACCTCAGCCATTATTATGATTAACATATAATTGTTATGCACCCGGGTTTGTTGGTACTCATCTTTTTGTGTTTCTTTTTTAATCTAAGTTTTACACACACCCATACTGTTAGTGTTTTTTTATTTTTCATTTTTTTATATATATTTTATTTATATCCAACAATGTATACAGGTATACCAAATTACATTTCATTGCGCCACTATCACACCTTTTGAACAGTATCAGTATATTTTGTAAAGAAAACTTTTTATATTGGAAGTATACTTTCTGGTAAATGAATGTCTCAGTTTCCTTGACTACAAACAGCTGAAAGTACTGCAGGCAAAGAATCTGAGTTTGATATATGCCTAATGCAGTAGTGATAGACAGACACTGGAGTCTGTATCACTGTGCAGAGGCGTGGAGAAAATGGTAGAAATCACAAGTAATAATATGGAGAGTAATACTGTAGTTTAAAATATGTATATAGGAGTTACAGCGTTCATGAACAAGAATAAATATCACCAGTTTGGAAGTATACGACCTGGGGTTGCTGTTAGAGGGAACCGTCACAAGCCAGAAGATAATACAACTTGATTTACCCCTGCTCTGAGGATCTGTGAGAGCGGTAACGATTGCGGCTGCAGCTGATGACGTAACAGCGTGTGCTGACAGGCTGTGAGTGCTGAGAGGCAGTGAGAGCTGACAGGCTCTGAGCGCAGAGTGTTAGGAAGAGCGTAAAAGGCTTGAGAGGAGCAGAGACCACAGAAGCAACTGACTTCCTGAAAGGTGAGAACCGCATTGGTTCACTGAAACTCTGAAACGTCAGAGACAGGAAAAATAATCCAGCAAAGAGTTAGAGAAGCTGTGGGGTTTTATAGGCTGACAAGAGAAATTTAAAGGAACAGTAACAGGAAGCAGATAGGATCTGACACAGCCCCCCCCAAAAGGAACGCACCACGAGTGTTCAGGGTGCAGGCCTATCGGGGTTACGACGGTGGAACAGGGACACACACCTAGGAGCAGATACAGAAGTAGCCGGCTCCCAGGAGTCCTCAGAATGATCAAAGTCCTTCCAGTGGATGAGATATTCCAGAACACCCTTTCTGCGCCTGGAATCAACAATAGAATGCACCTCATATTCCAGATCCTGGGCTACGTTGTGGGAGACCAAATCGGGGGTCAGGTTGTGAACAAGACAGGGTTTCACTAGGGAAACGTGGAATGTGGGATGAATTTTGTAGGCATCAGGTAGTTGAAGAGTAACAGTCGTAGGATGTTTAATGTCCACAATTGGGAAAGGACCAATAAAAAGTTTACTTAACTTCTTAGATGGGGTACGTAAGCGTAGATTCTTAGTAGAGAGCCATACATGTTGACCAATTTGATAAGTAGGTTGAGGTGTATGACGCAAATCGTAGTATTTTTTATGTGATGCTTGTGCAGATTGAATGTTACGATGAGCAACGGTGAAAGTTTGGGAGATACCGTTTACAGCATCATTCACCCTTGGGTTTGAGGATGGAGTGTAGGGTAGGTAGGAAATCCTTGGATGTAAACCATAACTGAGAAAGAACGGGCTGAAAGAGTTGGATGAGTTAGTGGAATTATTATAAGCGAATTCTGCCAAAGCTAGATGCTTCACCCAAGTGTCTTGTTGGTTTGAGCAGAAACACAGCAGATACTGCTCCAACCATTGGTTAGTTCGTTCTGCTTGCCCGTTGGACTGGGGGTGATAAGAAGTTGTGAGTTTTTGAGTAATTTGCAGGGTTTGGCAGAGGGTCCTCCAGAATCGAGACGTAAATTGTGAACCCCTATCAGTCAAAATCACTGTGGGGAGCCCGTGTAGGCGGACTACTTCTTTGATGAACATGTCGCAGGTCTCTTGAGCAGTAGGTAAACCAACTGCAGGGACAAAATGTGCCATTTTCGTGAATAAGTCTACTATTACAAGTACTGAAGTGTAACAGTTGGATGGTGGGAGGTCGACAATGTAATCCATTGCGATATGGGACCAAGGAGTTTCAGGAACCGGGTATGATTGGAGCAACCCTATTGGAAATCGATGACTTGGTTTCGAAGTTGCACAAGTGGTACATTGAGTGATGAAATTTTGAACTGATGTGGTCATAGCTGGCCACCAATAGTGACGGCGAAGCAAATCCAGTGTTTTCCTAAAACCTAAATGTCCAGATAGAGGAGAGGTATGACAAGAGTGAAGGAGATCAGTCCTGCAAGTAGGAGGTATATATTGTAAGCTTTTGTAATAATACAACCTGTTTTGTTTTGTATGAAGGAGATGCAGTGGTTTGGATGGATCATTGATTTGAGAGGTTTGAAAATCTGGATGAGAGGTTATAAGTAACCCTAGAATTTTAGATTTTGGAATAATGGTAGATGGTGCTTCCAGAGTAAGAGGTCTGAAGTCCCTTCTGGAAAGGGCATCAGCCTTACCATTTCGACTACCTGGTCGATAAGTTATGATAAAGTCGAATCGAGAGAAGTAGAGATTCCAGCGAAGTTGTCTGGCTGAGAGAGTTCTATTTTGCTGTAAGTACTGCAAGTTTTTATGATCCGTTATAACTACAATAGGACATGTAGCACCTTCAAGTAGGTGTCTCCACTGCTCAAACGCAATCTTGATCGCCAGTAATTCTCTTTCCCCAACGGGGTAATTACGTTCGGCAGATGTAAGTAGTCTGGATAGGTAAGCAACTGGATGCATTTTATCAGTAAGAGTTGTTTTTTGCGACAAGATTGCCCCCAGAGCATAATCCGAAGCGTCAACCTCGACTATGAACTGTCTGTTAGTGTCTGGAAACTGCAGTATGGGAGCTGTGGTGAAGTCCTTTTTTAATTTTTGGAAGACCTGTTCACATTCATCAGTCTATTTAAAAGGCTTTCCCAACTTAGTCAAGTCAGTAAGAGGTCTGGCTGTATGTGCAAAATTACAAATAAACTTACGGTAAAAGTTGGCGAATCCAAGAAACCGTTGTACCTGTTTCTTGGTATTAGGAGTTGGCCATTGGGTTATCGCATGGATTTTTGAGTCATCCATCATAATTCCAGAGTTGGAAATAACATATCCCAAAAAAGTGACCCTTGAACTATGGAACTCACATTTTTCTACTTTGGCGTACAATTTATGTTCTCGTAAACGTGCTAAAACAGTCCTAACATGGGTGGTATGCTGTTGTTCAGTGTCTGAATAAATGAGTATATCGTCTAGATATACAACTACAAAATTATCTAAAATGTCACGGAAGATGTCATTAATAAAACATTGAAATGTTGCTGGGGCATTACAAAGGCTGAACGGCATGACAGTATATTCGTAATGGCCATACTGGGTTCTAAATGCCGTCAACCATTCATCTCTCATTCGTATGAGATTGTAAGCACCCCTGAGATCCAATTTTGTAAAGATCTTGGCAGTGCGTAACCTCTCTATAAGTTCAGGTATAAGTGGGAGTGGATAGCGTTTTTTTTTTGTTCTTTTGTTTAGCTCTCTATAATCTATTATAGGCCTGAGAGTCTGATCTTTATTTTTAACAAAAAAAATACCAGCCCCAGCTGGGGAGGTTGAAGGTCTTATAAAACCTTTGGCTAAATTCTCTTGTAAGTATAACTTCAAGTGATCAAGTTCAGGTTTTGACAATGGATAAATGTGACCTACGGGAATAGTTGCACCAGGAAGAAGGTCAATGGGGCAGTCGTATGGCCTGTGTGGCACAAGGACCTGTGCCTCAATTTTATTAAATACATCCTGGAAGTCTTGATATTAAGTAGGTATATTTTCAGTAGTGGTGAGTAAAATATTGTCAAGTGGATAACAAGTTTGTGTACAATATGTGGAATTTAGATTTACTGTCGAGTGTTGCCAGTCAAAATCAGGTTTGTGTAATTGCAGCCAAGATAAGCCTAGAATGATAGGATATAAAGGGCTAGGGATAATGTCAAAACTAATAACCTCCCTGTGACGTGAATTAATGCAGAGTAGTAAGGGTATAGTCTCATGAGTTATAGGACCTGTGGAAAGAGATGATCCATCAACTAAATTAATTGAGACGGAAACCTGTTTTGCAAGGAAGGGAATTTTATTTAGGTTAACAAATTGTGAATCGATATAACTTGCTGAAGCCCCGGTATCGATTAAAGCCTCGACTTCAATGTGATGGAGATCCCACTGTAAGATAAGTGGCAATGGAATATGAGTGTTGGATTTTTTGTTTAAAGATAGGCTAAGAGAATTAGAAATTGTCTTACCAAGTTTTGTCTTTTTCAAAAGAGGGCAGGCGTTCACATCATGCTCTGGGGATGCACAGTACATGCACAATCTTAAAGCACGTCTTCTACTTTTCTCTTCAGTAGAAAGTGGACCACGCATAAACCCGATCTCCATCAGTGTTTCTGACTCCTTAGGAATTGGAGCTGAGGTGGTGTACTTTTTATAAATTGATGAGGTACCAGATCTCTCAAGTTTGCGTTCACGCAGACGTCTGTCTATGGTAGTACAGAGACTACAGAGATCTTCCAACCTGGTTGGTACTCCAGTGCGGGACAACTCATCCTTTATCTCCTCGCTGAGTCCAATTCTAAATTGATGTCTTAGTGATGCCTCATTCCATTTGGATTCGATGGCATATATTTTAAATTGGGATATATAATTCTCAACAGGCTGTCTGCCTTGTTTTAAACCCCTAAGTGATGTCTCGGCGGATTCCTGGTTGAAAGGGTCATCATACAAAGAAGAAAATGCATTTAGGAAATCTTGTAGTGAATCTAATATAGTATTTTGGTTTTCAAATAGACTGTCAGCCCAAATACGGGGCTCAGCCCTTAAATAAGAAATAATGGTTAGAACCTTTAACCGGTCAGTATTATAAGTTTTAGGTTTGAGTTCAAACAGAAGCAAACAGGCATTTCTGAATTCTTTGAAATTAGCCCTGTTACCACTGAATTTATCTGGCATGGAAACCTGAGGTTCTGGTTGTGCAGTTTTAACTGCATACATCTCTCTCACACAATCTTTTAACATCTGGGTTTCACCTTGTAATTCCCTGATTGATTGAGTCACATTATCCATGCGCTGTGTGAGCACTGTTAATTGATTTGATACCTCAGTGATATCCATAACTGTAGCACCAGTGTATATACTTTTTTTTGGGCTGGATTATTATATCACACCTTTTGAACAGTATCAGTATATTTTGTAAAGAAAACTTTTTATATTGGAAGTATACTTTCTGGTAAATGAATGTCTCAGTTTCCTTGACTACAAACAGCTGAAAGTACTGCAGGCAAAGAATCTGAGTTTGATATATGCCTAATGCAGTAGTGATAGACAGACACTGGAGTCTGTATCACTGTGCAGAGGCGTGGAGAAAATGGTAGAAATCACAAGTAATAATATGGAGAGTAATACTGTAGTTTAATATATGTATATAGGAGTTACAGCGTTCATGAACAAGAATAAATATCACCAGTTTGGAAGTATACGACCTGGGGTTGCTGTTAGAGGGAACCGTCACAAGCCAGAAGATAATACAACTTGATTTACCCCTGCTCTGAGGATCTGTGAGAGCGGTAACGATTGCGGCTGCAGCTGATGACGTGACAGCGTGTGCTGACAGGCTGTGAGTGCTGAGAGGCAGTGAGAGCTGACAGGCTCTGAGCGCAGAGTGTTAGGAAGAGCGCAAAAGGCTTGAGAGGAGCAGAGACCACAGAAGCAACTGACTTCCTGAAAGGTGAGAACCGGATTGGTTCACTGAAACTCTGAAACGTCAGAGACAGGAAAAATAATCCAGCAAAGAGTTAGAGAAGCTGTGGGGTTTTATAGGCTGACAAGAGAAATTTAAAGGAACAGTAACAGGAGGCAGATAGGATCTGACAGCCACGCAGGGCCGAGTTCATACATTGTGTAAAGAGATAAAATCAGGCGCCTTTAGGCAGGTATTAACAATAGGCAAATTCTGCTGGTATAGTTTCTTCTAAGTCCTACTATAGATTCAATATCTTTCATCCATAATATAGTTGTACACACCGTTGTACACTAAACAACAACAAACTAAAACAAGCTAAAGCTAGTACCCTATCCTATTAGGGAAGTTACCATCCTGTATAACAGCTATGGACATACATACATACCTTTTCAAGTTTTACATTGAATTACAGTGCTTTAAGAATATTAAACTGGAAGAGTTACTATATGGTGAACAAAATGGTGTCTGGGATAATCAAACAATTACAGAGGATGGCAAATCTTTAGGGAATTCCATGCATACTACACAAAAAGCCTGCAAGTTGAAATTAAAACTCCAGAGGGGGGGGCGGAGCCAGCTCTGACACTGAATGGACGCATGTTACTATAGCTCCAGATATACCCTACATTAAAAACTATAACTGACCATTCGGTTTCATTTAATTTGGGCAATTAATTTGTCTAATGACCCACATAACTGAAATATGTAGTCCAGAGACTCAGAGATGCTAACGAGGGAGGAAAACCCACATTGTTTTGCAGAACCCTGCATTGTGACTGCCGAGGAGCGGCCATCTTACAGCCCATGTGGAGACACTAAGGGGAGACATAATGTGGAAACTATCAAGTCGAGAGAGCAGACTTCTGGACCTAATAAGCAATAAGCTCTTGGAGTTTGAGCATGCAGTGATCTCAGCCTTTAAAACGAGTGCTAATAGACGTGGCCTGTCAGCTCGGAAGAGTGAGGTGCAGTTATGGGAATCAAATCAGGCTATTCCTGGGAGGACTGAGGTAGAGGAGACCGGCAGACCCCTAACAGATCTGGAAGTTGCGTTCACCAACACTGGGTCAGCTGAATGCTCAGTGTGTATTCTGTCTTTTGATGACCCAGCTACTGGTCTTAAGTGCGGAGAGGTGCGGTCATACAGGCTGTTTCAGCATGTCAGCCAAATACCAAATGTACCCATCTGCTACGAACAGCCTTTGTTGCCTGATGTGGACTTGAGGCCCTGGAGGGTCTGGTTGGTGTGGGAGACAAGATCTGCTTTATACACCTATCTAGGCGAGCATGGATAATCCCCACGATTGAGCACTATCGGCCTCCACACAGGAAAATGTTACAAATGGAAAAGAACTCCACTCGATTTCTCTAACTATGGGAAGTCCTGAATTGGGTAATGCATTTTTTAATGTCTGCGGACAGATTGAAGCTGGAGCTTCAATCCTGGACTAAACTGTACTTTTGGTATTCCCAGAATAATATGTAAGGTACACTGTTAGTTGTAGATAGTTCCCCCCTACTTATATGTAGTGTGTATTATTGATATACCATTTATATTGTTCTTCTTCTCTAATTTTATGCCTTCAGCCAGAACTGGTTATATGTGATACCGACTTCAGTTCTAGATGTACAAACTTATGCCAGTTCTATAGTCCAGCTTTAAGGGCTCATAGTCTACTTCAAATATCTTACACATCTTGTCTACCTGTATACTACCATGATATTTGAAAAATAGAATTTACATGTTTAGGTTGTGATAGGCAGGATCCTTATACAGTATATATATTAAGTTCATCTATGGAAATTATATTACTATTGCGTTGTCTGCGGCCGGAATGACGCAGTCCAGTGTTTATTTTGATCTAGTGAGAAGAATCTTTATAGAGGGAAGTTTCCTAACCTGCCTTAGGCTATAATCTCATATATACTGACCATTAAGATAACCTTAATAGTCCATACGATTATCTGACCTTAAGTTTTATTGTGACAGGATGTAAATATATGCAGAAATATGTTGGTTACACTTAGCTAAAGTCCCTTGATAGTGTCTAACTTGCTGTCTCTATTTTATACCACAGGGGAATAGATTTTAGTCAAATATCGAACCATACTTCATCTAGTAGTCCGCCCTATGTGTTTATTTAGAGGTAAAATTAAAGAGACAAACTTTACATATCTCTCTCAGGTGTTTAGAGAAAATCTTGGCATTTGGTCTCCATCTAGTTTCATCGCTTTTTTCCTCCTGCAATTATAGTTCCCCTACTGCTGGCTTCGCCCTCCCTAAAATTTTTAGTTTATTTAATAAACGCAGAACACAGATTCTAAGGATTCTTTCCCTTTAAATTTTTCACCTAGTGTTACACTTATGAAGCAAATATATATAGTGATGATTTTAGATGGTCTGAGATCTTGTGATATATCCATAGCTCAGAAGTCAGACTGGATAGATGGTTTACACTTTTGATGATATATGAAGGATAAGGAATTATATCGATAACTTTATTCTAGATTATTTTGCTGCTAAAAGTCTATAGCCAGCATACCTTATATGAGGTGACACATATACCAGTCAAGAGCAATTGACCAAAGAATAGCTATCCCCCTGTATATTCTCAGGCCAATTGATCTTCTTACATTTAATTGTTCTTATGCTTCTCCAGTTTTATAGTACCCTTACCCCCATTATACCCCTCCTAATATTCTGTTTATAATAGATGTGATGAAGGTCCTAATAGGGCATTGCCTTCATATGGAGGTTGAAAAACCGAGGATTAACATTTGATATGGATTTATTTTATTCTACAGGAATTACTTTGAGTGCTGTATACAGTATTGTTTTCCTTTTTTTTTTTGTATCTCTTACTCATATACTTTAACGCTTGTGTATCACTCCATTGTTCTGGAACACATTGCATGTGCAAATTTTGTTGTTTCATGTCAGATTACCTGTATGTTTATTTTTGATCCTCAATAAAAATTTATAAAAAATTTTTTTTAAATTCCAGAAATGATCCTAGGAGTAATCGCAAGCCCATTATATAAATAATATTATGTAGAAAATGACTGAGGGTTAGTTCTAGCGAGGTACACCAGTAGTAATATATACCATCCCGACGGAGATTAACTGATGTTTTTTTGTTTTTTAAAGGGGTAGATTCAGTCATGTGGACATACACATAGTCAAAAGTATAGTTTGGGATATTTAGCTATGTCTTAAAAGAATTATAGTGCAAGGATTTTTCCCACAAATGTGCAGTGTGAGAAACCAAGGCGTGAATTACAAGTATTAAAAATACAAATATGCTAAAGTAATTAAAAGGGTACATCAGTGCTACGCTACAATATCTAAGAGCCAATAATGTGCACTTATAAAGGCTTCATAGGATTGGATATATTAGTGCGTTTAAATATGTTGGTGGGGTTGTAACTTGTAGTTTAAATCTTTGGTGTTAGAATGGTTACCGCATCCAAGGTAGATTTGTAAATGCGGTGGGCAGGTGGACACTTTCTATTGCAGTAAGCGGCATACAGCCTAGCATATCAAAACACTGTTTATACTAGATATTAAAAGAGAATTATTATTACTTCAGGATAGTAAGAACTAATAACAAAAAAAACAACAAAAAATAAAAATAAAAAATAAAACAAAAATGTCAGATATAATATTATTTCAAGTTGAAGTGAGTAAATCAGTATGGGGAGAATCTAAGAACCAGGCATCTGTATAGAGGTTTATCTAAAGGGTAAATTGTTACCCCATTTATCAGATGCATAAAGCGGAGAGAAGCAATATCACTGAGCAAAACCCAATCAAATATGAAAGATGCATGTGTTAGGGCAGGGAGACTTTAGTTTGGAGAATCTAGTATGGGGAGTTATGTGCCAAGATTATATAGTATGCAGAGTTGATTTATGCAATTAAGGATTGCTAACAATGCACAGCAGTTTAAATAAATGTTTAACACAAGCGTACATTATGAATATTAGTAATAGAAAAGGAAACCAATTATGACCACAAGTTATTCCTCAATGACCAGAGGATTTTCTTAAGGGAGTTTTGAGTCAATAATGCAGCCATCCGTATTTATTATAGGTATAGGGTTACTGATCAACCAACACCCGTGACTACCCGGGCCTGCCACCGGCCGATGGATGAAGCGCCACCGTACTTTAAACCAGTTTGCTGCAAGTCAGATCTATTCCCTCCTGCAAGTCCACGCAAATCACCAGACGGCACAAGATCCGTGGATGGACGCAAGTCTTGTAGCAAGCTTCCCATGTGTCTCACACAGTTGCTGCGCCACCGCCGCAACAGGTAACGGTTACAGCAATCATTTGATACCACTTGTCCAGATAGTCAGGCAGGGTAAGTACCTGTTTCCACAAGTAGGTTGGTGAGACGGTTTCTCTAGGCTGGGATTTTCAAGCAAAATCATCTCTATGGTTTACAGAGAATGGTCCAAAAAAGAGAAAAGAAATAAAAAAGAATTATGGCAGTTCTGAAGGCAAAAGGGGGTCCACCCCGGTATTAGCAAGGTGTACCTAATAAAATGGTTATTGAGTGGATAGATATAAAGATGGATTTATACAGATAGATTGATAGATATATTTATATATATGTTTAGAACATTTGTACTCATTTGCTTTGATGGATAATTGGTAGTACTGTTAAATATTCCATCAGGCATATTTTCTTTAATGACACTTAAAAAGCAGATGACAATCAGTGCTTACTAAGATAGATCACTATAGGACATGAAGCATACAGGTATGGAATATAACAGGGGTTGCCAGGCTTTCGGACCTCAGGGACCACTAAACTCACAATTTTATGGTTTCAACATACATACATACAGTATATGTATGTGTGTGTGTGTATATATATTTAGGGCTGGGCAATAAAAATTGACCCAAAAAAATCGTGATTGCGATTTTAATCGCAATTTTCTTATACATTACTATAATACCTTAATTTTTCAATAAAAAATGTATTAAATACTACAGAATATTAATGTACATGTTTCTCAATATCCAATACACTCTTGGATCATAAAAATACAAACCATAAAATAGTTAAAATAAAATTAGCTGCCTGTGCTGTGGTTACATAGTAGCCACTAGCCAGTTC